>NW_017100404.1:157515-163253 GCF_001263275.1 Habropoda laboriosa | reverse complement strand
AGGAGGTCGATTCCTGGAAGTGACTCGATTCTTGGAAATTTCGTCATTTCCGAGAAATGACGAAAATTCCAGGAATTCTCGAGGAGTTAAATTTTCGAGGGCCAATTGGTTAATTCTTGGAAACCCGTCGATTCTGGGAATTTTCGTCACTTCCGAGAAATGACGAAATTTCCGAGAATCGAGTCGCTTCCAGGAAGCGACCTCCTTACACATCATGTTCGCCTATTAGAAAGTCGATTTTCGGCCGAAAATTTTGGAAAATCGAAAATCGCGACTTTGTATTAGGCGAATATGATGTGACAGGAGGTCACTTCTTGGAATCGCCTCGATTCTCGGAAATTTCGTCATTTCCGAGAAATGACGAAAATTCCAGGAATTCTCGAGAACCGAAATTTTCGAAGACCCTTTGGCTGAAAATCGACTTTCTAATAGGCGAACATGATGTGACAGGAGGTCGCTTCCTGGAAGTGACTCGATTCTTGGAATTTTGGTCATTTCCGAGAAATGACGTGTTTTCCAAGAATTCTCGAGAACTGAAATTTTCGAAGACCCTTTGGCTGAAAATCGACTTTCTAATAGGCGAACATGATGTGAAAGGAGGTCGCTTCCTGGAATCGACTCGATTCTCGGAAATGACGAATTTCCAGGAATTCTCGAGAACCGAAATTTTCAAATGGCCCTTGGTCAATTCTTGGAATCGACTCGATTCTAGGAAATGACGAAATTCCAAGAATTCTCGAGAACCGAAATTTTCAAATGGCCTTTGGTCAATTCTTGGAATCGACTCGATTCTTGGAAATTTCGTCATTTCCGAGAAATGACGAGAAATGACGTCATTTCCAGGAATTCTCGGGGACTCGAGCACCGAACGAGTATATTCGCGCGATTTTCGAAATATTTCCGTAATTTCCGTAGTTTACGCTAGAATTTCGGGATTTTTTCGAATTTTTCGATGATTACGCATTCCTGGTGGTTTCTGGCATTAGTTTATTCAATTTTGCAATGGAATATTGTTTAAACAATGGGTTTTTTGCAAAAGGAAATGGATTTGGTGCGTAAGGGAGCAATAAATAGACTGTAAAATGCTGTAAAACAATACTGGTATATTGTAACCTTTTGTAATATACTTTTTAAACAATAATTTTACAATAAATAATCGATTTATCCATAAATAACTGCATTTCTTCGTTTTTCCTGATGTTTAAGTCTTTTCCTTGTACTTTATGAGGTCCTGGGAGCTCCATCTGTAATTTAAACAAAAAGAACATTAATTTTTCTAATCGTTAATAAAAATTATAAACAATTTCCGACTGATTTACTGAATACATTGGTTAATTCAATGCAAAAGTAGTATATTAAGCTGTTTCGTTATGTTATAGCATACAGTACTTTTATTTAAGTCTTCCAATAGTTATAAACAATCATCTAGATTGTTATTTAACAAGGAGCACTAATTATTCTATAGTAAAAGTACTTGAAAATAAAGTAGGAACATTATTTTATTGTTTACTCACTACAGGGACCACGCAGGACACCATGGATATCAAGGAAAGGACTTGGATACTATGAGAAATGAAGAAATGCGATTATTAATCAAAAAATGAACGATTTATTGTAACATAACTGTACAAAATATATTTTACAACAGATTTCAATATATCAATATTGTTTTACAACATTTTACAGTCTTATTCATTTCTCTCTTACGCATCACACCCATTTCCTATTGCGAAACACTCATTCGTTAAATAATATTCCATTACAAAATTAAATAAACTAAGTCCACATCGGCGGGCGCCCTTGCCCGCCAGAAGGCCCGCTGAACGCCACTGCTCTGAACACTGACTTAAACGCATCCTGGTTCTTATTCCCACGCATTCCTGTCTTATTACTATCGAAATCTTAATCTACATTTCCACTTTCCCATCGAATTCCTAAGTTATCACCAACAAACCCTCGTCATGATGCATTTTCCCACCAAATTCTTATGTATATCTTCAGCAGTAAACCCTCTCAATATCCCTCTGGACCCTTGGCTTCTCCCAAACGAATGCAGTACTGATTTTTTTCCACGTAAAACCTTCAATAATCTAGTATAAATACAACCTCAAATGGGGCAGAGCCCTATACAACACTCGCTAACCTACGGTCAGTAGAGACACTACAATCTCGTTCAAAGAAATTGCAACCTCGACCGACTGAAACAACGTTCATTCTAAAATCCAGGTCGTCTAAGTGACGACACTCTGCTCGGAGCATAATATCCTCGACATCTTGGTGAGAATCGTCGTCGGTTGCTTCGGTCCACTCGACTTCCCCATCTATGTTTCGCAGATCGCCGGCTGATAAAGCTCGACATACCCCGACCGGATTACACAATCAGCCGACTGTCGGGCCTACGCGCGTTGTTACGAGGGTAGGGAGAGGAGAACACGAGGAATCAAGTAGAAATGGCGATAAAAGGGAGAAACGCAGCGAGGACGAGTGAGCTGTACGGGCACGGAGACAGAAGCTGCAGCCGGAGTGCGGAAGAAGAAGAAAGAGAGACGAAAAAATAGCTGTGTAAAGTGCACGCTGCACGAGTGACCGTTGGTTGAGTGTGGAGCAACCGATAGGGTCCAGTCTTTCTCGTTTATCCAATCGATCGAGCTGAAAATTTCCAACCCTTAATTAAGATCGCGAGGGCACTTGAGTTTTCAATTAAAAGGGAACTGACGGTTTCTCTCTCCTTCTCTTTTCACAGTTTTCCCCCCACGATCTGATCGTTCTTCGCCACTTGTCTCTCTTTCTTTCTCCAGCTCCTGCCGTTTCTTCTCGACTCTTCTCTTCCCACCGACACCGGCGCCGTCCCCTGCTTTCCACGCGCTCGTTTCATCTACAATCGATTTCGATCCACACACACACACACACACACCGGTGGATAATATCAAGCGTAATCTCGCGCATCCACCTAGCAGCCACTCCGTGTCGCGAACGAGCTTTTGCTCGCGTCTCACCGTTCGTTTAACTCGCTCGGGACCTCGATGAATGCGAGATTGGTCGCGAACGAGCTGGGCGAACACGTTCGAGAGGTCTCGGGAACTATCGGTAATATTCTATCGCGAGATATGGAGCCGTGATCGAAGGGGCCGCGACTTTTTCATCAGCTTGTACACACGCCGGCCCGCGAAAAATTGAAATTCCTGCGCGCCACTTGTGTCGTGCCTCTTTCTACCACTTCACCCCGTTTTCCCGAATTCTCGAGCGAGCGTCGCCGCGACACGCGGTCTCTCGCCTCGAAATTCTCTCTCGACGATCGTTTATTTCCAATCTGCCTCTGCGGCGATCCATTTACGAAATATTGGCCCGCAACGGAAGCGGAGGAGGAGGAGGGAACACCGCGGCCTGATTTTCTTTCGCCCTGTCGACAAGGATTTACTAGAGATTACGTGTATCGTTAGTGTGCTTCGTTTTCGTGTACATTTCTGGATACTACGGTGAATGGTAGCTTTCTGGTTTTTCGTGGTAATTACACGTGGCATTGCAAATAGATCGTCCACGTTGTTACGCGACACGAAGTAGGTATTTCTAACGCTTCCCTTTAGAAATGGAAACTAAAACTATTAAATACAAATATCTTACGAATTTTTAGTTTCCATTCCTTCACAACGTGGAAGACTGCTCTGATACATTTTGGCGGCAACGTGAGTCTTTATACACTACAGGCCAAAAGTTTGGAACCACCGAGCATTGCAATTTACACAAAGAACGCTTTGAGAACTTTTTATCATTCGAATCAATTGATATGAGATAAATTGATAAGTGTAGAATTGAGATAAACTTCAAACCTATAAAAAGTTAGCAGCAGATTTAATATCGATGAAAGGTGGGAGGTGATTCCAATCTTTTAGCCGGTAGTGCATCTCCGGATACAACTACCCCTTGATAAAATACAGAAATACGCAATCGTTTTTACGTGTTTTGGGGAGTCTCTTATATCGTTGAGTTGCCGTGGCTCTTAGTTAAGTATGTAACACAAGTGACAGACATCACATGTTCAACCGTAGCCACAGAATCATTTATTTTGGCTTTATCGTTTTAAAATTCATTTCGTTAAATTAAGGTAGAAATACTTATAAGGTAAAATTAAAGATTAGATTAAGCTAGAAGTGTACCAAACACGCGTGAGTAAAATTTTCAAAGCGCCTATAATCGCCAACAGTGATGAAAGGGTTGAGGGATGACTAAACACTAGTAGGACTACTCTTCGAACTTAAAGTGAAAACGAGTACGGCTAAAATGTTTTCGGGTACGGCAGCTCGGCTGGGTTTGTCAGTGAATGAATCAATACGTTGGTCATCCAACAAAATCGAAGGTTCTAGCATGCAGCGAAGTTTCTGAGAGTTTTGCCACGGTTCAAAAATGTATCTTGCGAAATTCAATTGGTTCGACCAATGGTCTCTCCTATTCCTGCAAGTAAAACTGTTTGCGTGTGCTTTTTAGAGTTAGTTAAGTATTATCAGTTGGTTGCTGCTAGCAGCGATAATTTGTAACACCGTTAAAAGTACAATATTTCATCAATTACATTTGGCAGTAAATTATAGTAGACAATTCATGAGACTTAAATATACATTGTTTAGATTATAAATGATGCGTTTAATTAAATTATAGATGACATTTCATTTACCGCCATTAGCAACCATAAAATACAAATGTGGTGTGAATATTTAGGCCGAAGTGTTATTGAATTAACGCAGTCGGTAGTAATGAAAGTTACTGTGCAATAACAGTTTGAGCAAACTGCAAAGAGTTCTAATACACCACCGGCCAAAACTGGAATCACCTGCCAATTTACATCAATATCGAATCTTTATTGATTTGAAATTGATGTTGTGGAGATCAATAGCACTTTACCTCATTCCGATTGATTTGAATGAGAAAAAATTCGTTAAAAAATTATTATCAATGCTAACTTTCTTTTCGTGAATTTTGGTGCAACTTGCAATGCATAGTGATTCCAAACATTTGGCCGGAAGTGTATGTGACCGTAGAATTCCATCGTTTAAAAACACTTAATCGAAGTGAAATTGTACAGAAGAATAAAATTGTATCGAAATCTTAATTATACTCGTGCTATTCTAAGTACTACGACTATTTTCGCCTGTGCTCTGTTTAATGCTTGTTCTGTTAGTGTCCGAATATTTTTGGGAGCCACTATAGCTATCGTTGTACAACGCCTGTATTGCACATTCTTACAAGTACTTCCTCCGATTCCACGCAGCCTAAATACACACTTACAATAAAACGTGCAATAGCAACAGAGCGTCAATGTAACAGCCTTCGATAACTTTTAAAAATACGTAGTCACTACCAAAGTGGTCAACGATTCTTTGCTTCGAACACTGTACAAACTGCGTAGTCTCTTAGAACAAGATAAGTAACCCCAAAATTTCTCTCCATCTCCCGTATATAATTGAATCTGTTACTCGTCAACCCCAAGCCATACGCTTAATCAAGTCATATTAATCAATTTCTGTCGAATCTTTCCTTACTGCCGCTACCTCTAAAAGCAAACCTCCGAAGCTTCGTCGAGGACGCGCTATGAATTAGTACGAATGGACGTCGAAGATCCTTAGCCAGACTAGAATCGCCACAACCGAACAGTTCCAAGAACTACGGTCTTGTAAAAACCAAAATTTAGTAGAATAAAATTATCACTTCTTCCCATTATCGCTACCCAACAGTTAACTACCATCAAC
>NW_017100404.1:138153-157437 GCF_001263275.1 Habropoda laboriosa | reverse complement strand
CCCGTCACGAGCGAAGATCAGCCGATCTTCCGTCACTCTCCCCGCTAGCCCAAAACGGCCTTCCGTCGCCGCATAAAAAGCGCATAATTTAAAAACAGCGCGATCGGCGTAACTGGCCGTAGAAGCAAGCCCGTCCTGACGGGAAAAAAGAGCAGGCGAACTGTTATCGGGCGAAGGGTGACGCGAGTTGGAGAGCGACGAAGGTAGCCGAGGGATGACACGCGTAATCGCGAAAAAGGAGGAAGAGAGGACGAAAGAAAGCGAGCCGAACGAACGAACGAGGGAGAAAGAGTGACAGAGTGTGCGTGTGTGTGTGTGTGAGAGAGAGATGGAACAAGTGGGTGGTATTTTTGGGGAAGCTGCGGGGTTCGGTCCGCGCCGCGGTATCGCGCGGCCTGCGAGCGCGTAACCCTCGCACAATGTCAATTTTTGCACACGCATCCTGCCGGTGTGTAGCCTATACACGCCGTGTTGCTGGATCCCACCCACGCACAGCCACGCAAACACAGCTGTCCGATAATACTGTGCACGATGACCATGGGACACGGGGCTGATTGGGGCGTGCAGGCTAGCTATGCAGTTTAATTTATGTTGCATCACCAGCCAGTCGTAGTCGCATCAACCTCTCTCCTATACGCGAGCCGATCCTGCCTCTCGCGATTTCTCGCCGCGGCCCGGTTTTTTTCCCTCTTCCGTCTTCTTCCTCCTCGAACAAAGTAGCAGAGAAAGAGAGAGGCTCTACTTTTGCGGGATATCAAGTGGGAACACTTCGTCGCGTGTGTCCTCCACGTGTGCATCTGTGAGCCGATTTGCCGCGTGCATTTCTCGCGTGTTGGTGCGCGTGTGCGTAAACGGACATACATATTGGCTGACTCTGTTGAACACCATCGTGGCACGGAGTGTGTAGAGCCGGCGGACGCACGTCGCTTGAGCCTGCAGGTTCGTAGTCGGCCATATTTGTTAAGCGCGTCTGCGAGACGGATAATCGATCTTGTGGTTGATCTGAATTGGAGGCGGATAGGTGACGTTTATTGGTTCACTGTAACGCCGATCGACCGTGCAAGCTTCGCGGCCGATACGTGTGCCGCGTGTTAAGCGTTTCACGACACTTGCGCTTCTTCGCAAGCGACACCTTCGGGATTGCTTACCACTCTGGCCGGTTAAGATCGAAGGGGTTCTCTTGGGTATTGTTGTGCAGGTGGAAGGATCTCGGATGTGTGAAATGTGGCGTTACGTTTTCGTTTCTGGTGCACGACGTGGTGGGGATAAGAGGAAGATCGGTTTCTAGAGTAAATGTGACTCAACTCGTCGCGGAGTTGGACGTACTTTTCGTTTAATTTCGGACACTTTGGTTTTAAGGTGAAGCTGTTCCACTGTGTAATTGTTCCATGAAATTTAAGGGGACATTTGCTAGATTCGTACATTGGGATACCTGTTATGTTCGTACGGAAAGTAACACACGATTTAAGTTACCTTTCTTCGCCAGAAACGATCAGCTTAATTTCTTTTATTTTTATTTTTATTTTATTTTTTCCATTATTTCACAACTAATGGAGCAAGTTTTTTAATTATTGAAATTTTAGTCTTTGTGTTGTTTATCAATTAAAATTATATTGTATTGTGTATCAAATATGAATCATTTTACGAGTGACACTTACGTATGTGCATACATAGTCGTTTATAAGTATTAGGACATTTGTCAGTGCTTTCAATTATCAGTAAATATATGCAAAATGTTATTAGTTTTCAGCGTTTCTCTCATAAGTGATAGATTCGCGAGGAAAATAGGAGAGGACAAAGTTTCATTATTTTTTATACACAATACGATGGGCTTATAGATTTTTCAAAGTTGCAATGGATTTCGCGTGATAACTATACCATGAATTTTTTTAAATTGCGAGCTGTAATTGTTTTTATATTATATGGAAGCGAAACTCAATTCCGTGCCAATGTTGGGTGTGGCATAATCAACGACACTGTTAGGATCTTATTTTTATGATGACACTTTACGTGGAGTTAGACGTTTAAAAGATTTACCGAATTTTTTCAGGATAGGTTTGCTTCACAATCAATCAGCGTCCTAATAGATACTTATCAATGGGAGTGTAAATTCAATATATTTAAACATACCTTTTTCATCGTTTCAAAGATTTTTGCATCGAGTGTTTAAACAAAAAAGTATCTGAGGATAAATTTAACCACCTGAAATTTGTCTCTCAATAAAATCTCAAATGGATGGAATGATTGCTGGAGAAAGGTAGTTTTTAATGTCTTCAACTATGCATTAAGTCGATTCATTTATTTCGTTTATTCGAAATTATAAGAAATATGTACATGCATTCGTTACTTTCATTTTGTCTTTACACTCTTCAATGAAATATCTCTTCGTCGATAATTCTAGATTGTACATTTGAAATGTGAAGAATGAAATTTTTCTGCGACTGATATCTTTCGTTACATTTTATATTGATCTTAAACTTACGTCGGTGATTATAGAGAAATATTTCGACGTGTCTAATGGACACACCGACAGACGTATGTTTGACACCAACGATGTACCTCTTTTATCTGCTACCCTTCCTTTAACTCGATCTTCGATGACAAATCGATAAACACGATTAACGAAGTAGATGGGTAATTGGTCCAGAATAGGAATTCATTTATAATCCGGTACAAGTGAATCGGCTGAATTTCAAAATGAATTAAATAAATTATTTCCAGCAGCTCAGACGGCTTCCATTGAACGTCAACCGAAAGTCTCCTCTCTTTTCTATTCTTCCATATGAAATACATTTTTCGATACTCTTATAAATACTCTTCATTGGAAATCTTTCCCAATCATAAATTAAATCTTCTAACAAATCCATTAAGATATTCAGTCTCCTCTAAAGATAATAATTTCAATACTTCCAGAGAATCCTTATTTCTCAATATAAACCGTCCCAAAATGACACAAACGACTTGAAACGTCCGTTGAATAAAGTAAAAAATTAACAATTCCCCTGGACAAAAATAGCGATTACTAAAATTTATCCTATTTTTCATATTTTCAATTGGAGGACAATTCTTTCGCTGCCTCGGAGAGATCTATCAAACGTTCAAACCAATCTTAAGAAATTATCCTCTTAAACGAAGTGACAAACGGAGCTCAGAAAGTCCTCGTTTAAAGAGAACCCCGGATCCAATTTCTAAAGCTGCAATTAAGATCCACCAGACGGTTCTAATTAAAACCATCGTTCTCAAGCTCCCAAGGATATACCTTTCTTGGGAAATTTACACGGGAATAACCTTTCCTTCGTTCCCTAATGATTCCGTAACCGGTAAGATCCCAGCCTGGGAAGCGTGAAAAGTACGGAATTCTTGCTCTTAATCAAAATCCATCGAGAGCGAGCTAATTAACGGGAAACGTTAAACGGTTTCGCGCGAATATATTTTCACGCGTCGAACCTCGCTCTCCCCTCGACGTCAAATATACATCACGAGACAAAGCGTTCTGCTTATCGCCACGGTGAACGCGCCAAGATCAAACGACCGATAAATAAAGGAGCGTCGAAGCACCGCGGAAACGGAATCCTCGAACTAGTAGGAAAAGCTAATTAGCGGGGAACGAGGCTTCGCCGTTTGATAAATGGACAGTCAATATTTGAATTAAAGACACCCTCGCCACCTTCTTCTCTCTCCTTCTGTCGCTTTCCATTGCTTCGAGTTCTTTGCTTTTTAATTTTATACCTTATCCTGAAGTTTCTTTGCATACGGTTGTCCAGCCGGAAGGAACTTACGCGCGTTCAACGAAATATCTAGCTGGTGTTTACACAAGCAACCTCGACCATCAGATAGCTAATGATTAATGGGTCTTCGTCGAGGTTTATTAACGACCTGTCCACGCTCAGCGGCGATTTCGATCCTGACTTGGTCACTTTTTGCAAATTTCACGGGAATTCGGGATGTGCGATACGGTTTATAATTATCGGCACAACGTGGGAACGAATGCGTGTCCGTGAGAGCGTGCTATTTGGTGTAGAAATGAATTCTTTCTTATTTGTTTGGCGTAATTAATTGAAACCTACCGAGTTTCTATCGCAAGCTGCCAGAAGAATTGCAACAGGCCGTCGACAATGCTAGAAATTAGTTTGACGATTGATCTAACGTTTGATTGTACCTAAAAGTTGGGAAGGATTCATTTCTACGTTCTTTCATTTGGAGAAGACATAATTCCACTGAAATTGAAGATTTCTATTTAAAATAATTCTCGTAGTGCTCGATATATTTCTGTCAATGTATTGCAAACGCATTAATTTAGTACGCATGGAAATTCAAATCTCTACAGATTTCGAAGGTATTGAAGGAATTGACGATTTTGTCGAAATTCAGTTAACATACTGTCGCAGAAAATCGAACAACTCTGAAAATCTTAAGTGTCCAATATCTGTCCTTAAAAAAGAAAAAGAAAAGTAGGATGAATCAAGCTTCCGTGGATTTGTATTAAGGGAAGAAAGATGAGAGAAAGAAAGCAATACATATTCCGATCATGTAGATAGAAAACGCGGGGTACTTGAAACGGATTAAATGTTTGAAAATTTCATTACGCAGAGTTGCCTCGAATTACGTGAAGTGTTTGAAAGTTTTAGGCACCTGAAAGTTAACTCAGGTACTCAAAATTAGCCGTAATGGTCTCGGGTAATCCATCGGATTTTGCGCGAACCGAGAAGTTACCTAGTCAAATTTCAAACAGCTTCTAATTCTAAATATTTCTCGTTTTTAATGTCCAGAACTTTCGAGCACATGACGTTATTTCGAAGAATTGTTCCCCCCATTTCATATCCACACTGCTAAAATTATTATATACTTTGCAAAATTACTGAACCTCACCTGATTTACCTAAATGATAGAATAAAATGATGCACTAAATAAATACTTTCAACGTTAGGATCAACGTAGGAAAGTTTAAAAATATTTACTTCGATACTGCCATTTTCTTTTTATTTCAATTGTGGAAATATTTCTAGAAAGAGTTTAAAAAAATAGTAAATAAAATGGTATATTTAAGAAATACTTTCAACGTTCGTCTTAAAGGTATTTACTTCAATATGACAGATTATGTAAATAAGAGAAATAAATATATTTCATACTATAATACCTGTGTCCACTTGAAAGTTTAAAAGTTTCTTAATAGCTCAGAAATTTTGAACCTATTCGACACTCAAAAGTATAATATGCTGAAAATATTTGCGCACGCTGGTGTAGTTTTGAAAAAATTATTTTGCAATAAATAAGGAAGCCTCTTCATGCTCGTTTCCGTCTTTCACAGTCTCATAATCTTGCAATAGCTTTACTCAAACACCATGCACGATAACACACCGCCATAACAAAAATGTTAATCATCTTAGAGGTTTAACGAACGGTCTAAGTGTTATTAAACAAATTATCTCGTTATAAGAGTTCTCTTCATTGAATATTCGAGCCATTCAGCAAAATGACTGACCGATAATAAGTCGATCATCCATCAAATCTACATCTAACCGAATTAATCCACGATACGGTCGAGTAAGAAAACGTAAAAGTAATGCACTTGATCGATCAGATTTAACGATACAGGCACGTTACATCATATCAACGTAAACATATCGCCTTATTTGCGAGGTAGATAAATCTGTGTCGGTCGGACAAGTGCGTTATTTCTTGGATGGAAATTGACTCTCGCATGGGAGACCATAAGGCACCATACAAATACACGGTAATCCAACCCGATAATAGTCGAACGGTCAATTAAGATGGCTGCCGTAAGAACCAATTAAATATAAGTGGCTGACCAGTGTGGCTCGTGTTACGTATTTACGATCTGAAATTATGCCCTTCCCTACCGCGATCTCTCATTATTTGTCGCACGATTTCTTCAGACTGTCCCCTTAATGAGGAAACTCTATCTGGACACCTGGTTTCACAGCGTATGAAGTCTTACGTTTGACAAAGGAACGCCTAATAGGGTTAATAATCCGTCATCGTTACTTTGTTAGGCGTGTTACTAGTTTCTACGATTTACCAAAAGCTGTTTATTACTAGTGTTTCATAGTTTAATCAACGTGACGCTTGTATTTGGGCGATTGCAAAAGTATCGACGCGATTTTCCGATGCAATTTAATGAGTCTTCTGTTGGAAAAGATATTTTTATCTTCCGTTCACCTATGTGGATTTGTTTCCAACGAATTAGGAATTCAGTCGTTCTTCGGGCAATCAAGATAGATCTATGCGTGTTATTGAGTAAACTAGGTATGAGTCGATGGGGAAAATATCGTTAAACGATATTTCACTCGAAATGATTAACTTCACATTTTGATATTCTTCCAATTTGGTGCATAATTTGAATATAAACAAAACGAATTTGCTAAATTTTATTTAACGGAGTTAGTCACTTTTGCTTCTGAGTGGCTCAAATTATCATTGGTTTAATGTAATTTGTTCTATTGAATAATTTGTTTATCTTTTGTAGTAGATAGCAAACAAGCGAGGATAACAAATGAAACAAAAGTAATCATTAACTTCACTTTGATGACATTATTATCTTATTTTTATCCGAACAATAGACCACCATAATTTGTGAGGAAAAACCTAAGACACCTTGTGTGTAACAATTTCTAAAAATGTCGCCTCGTTATTACAAGAGCAACAATATCAGTCAAAAACGCATCAAAACTTCTGCAATCACCCTGTACGTTACACAAGTACCAAACAGACTTCTGTAAATTAGAATTTGTTAACAGATAAATATAAATATTTATATCGGTATATTACAGGTATCTACACTACCGGCCAAAAGTTTGGAATCACCTACCACCTTTCATCAATATTAAATCTGCTGCCAATTTTTTATACATTTGAAGTTTATCTCAATTCTACATTTATCAATTTATCTCGTATCAATTGATTCGGATGATAAAATATTCTCAAAGTCGCTGACATTTTCTGGAAATGTTTGTGTAAATTGCAATGCTCAGTGATTCCAAACGTTTGACCGGTAGTGTACATATAACATATAATTATGCGTGTATCTCATTTCACCGTAAATTCGTACAACCGGAGAAACATTGAAATGTTCAACGTTATTTATCGAAATTTACCACTCTGAAAGGGTATCTACCTATCGAAACGTTACAACTGAATGCATTATCTCGCAGACGGTAAAAAGGCGTGGGAGTTTACCGGGTCTTTGATCTAGGTCAATAATCTCGACAGCTGTTTAAATATCGGTTTGCTCGAACGACGTTCCTTAACCCTGAATACGAATCGAAACGGAGAAGAGGAAGGTCAATGATAAATATAAAGCACACGACAAGCTGTGCCGTAGGTTTCTAGGTGAACGGTTCGATTAAAAGCGGCGGTGGTGCATTTCGGATTTCGATTCATTCGATTAACACTTTCAATTAATTACTGACGTACTACTTCTGACCGGAGCATAATGAAGCACATTATCGGAGATATTACCGGCCGATACGAACTTTAAATTGTTTTCGATGATCGTTTAAAATTTCGCTTGTTTTCTGGCTGAAACGCGGCGGTCCGCACTGTAAATATGATGCATATTATCATCAACCGGTGACCTTGGTAATTAATCACCGTGTTAATCGAAACGTTTGCTTAATAAGTACGCTGGGAAAAACAGGTTCGCGATTCATTTAGCAATTATTTTATGCGATACACGCGTAAATTCAGTGAAATGTGTCATGAAGCAACGCACGCACACACAGCGGCACGGCCAACAAACTGGAAAATTTCAAAACGAGTGCTGTCAGCCTAGTAATTTGACCAATTTCATGACTAATTGGGGACCAACGAAAGGAACGGAATCGCTTGAAAACGTATTGATAAACAAAAACCGCTCGCCTCGTTTGCGTTCAACGTTTGTCATTTAGAGAAAAGATATTTCTCCGGGGGTGGAATCGTGTTCTACGGTCAGCGGCGTGTGTTCAACACACGCGAGCACATCCCCCGAGAAAGTAGGTTTTTCAGCCCCTTGTCGACCCGGTTTCTCACGGTCAGAAGTGGTCACGAAACGAGTTCCCGCAAGGGTATAAAAAACGAGGAGTGGTTATTAAATATACCTCGAAGAGTGACCAGAGGAAACGTGTCCGTTACCTCCTCGTTAATAGTACCGTGTTACTCTGTTTCCTCCTATTTCTCTTGTCACTTTGGCTTTCTTCTACCTCGCAATCTTGATTCATAAAGGTTTCCCACTTTTCGGAACATTTACCGACGTTGTTGTAATTTTATGTGCGACTGTTTCGCCGAAGTAAGACGAAGAGGAGTATTCTATACTTCAGAATCTCTAGACGTTCTTAGGAATATTTGAACAAAATTTAGGTTCGTTACATATGTATTTAATGCAACAGTGGAGAAGTGTAGTTCTTAAACTTAAAATGCTTTCCTCCAGGCTCTAATTCAATTGCTCAACGTTAAATTCTATATTTTTAAATTAATACAGTTTCATCGTCTCACAAGGAGTAAGAAAAAGAGTGAATACTTTTGTTTCTCAAATGTGGGTAAATGTTCATTTGGAGTATTGTTAACGTAAGGAAAATATTCGTTCTTTGATGTTGCATTTAACCCCTTAACCTATGATTTCTTTTCCGACTTTGCATCTAAGCGTCAGCCATTTTCTGTTTTAGTACTGTATCAGGCAACAAAAGTTAATCTGCTATAGATTAATTACATCTGGTAATTCTCAGTGTGATAAATTCGAACGAAAATTAGGATTACAATGAATTTTTCTTATTAATATAACTATTTTTGTCATACCTTGGGCAGAATCTTTGTCACGAGTGTGACAGGTTGCTATAGGTTAAGGGGTTCAACGAGAATAATAATGTCACATCGCACTTTCGTTCAATATTTACCTGGGATACAATTCCACTGTAACAGTTTAAATAACGTCAATCTAATAGAAAAATTCTTTATTATCTCGTACATCACAGGAATTTTAATAGTACGTACGTAAAAATGTAACTCTAATGCACTTCTTATTCCACACGAACGGAAGGTTTACTTTACAAACATTCTTTCTACGAAGAAGCCAATGCCCTCTATTCATACAGAAGGATCAAATAATGTAGTTTTTAATCCATCGCGTTATTTCAACAGCGGCTCTCCGTTACTCATCATAATACACACATCCGCGTACTTTTAGGAAAAAGATCTTTCGAAAGCATCTGCGTCCATATTATACTTCCTCCTCCGATATCGACGAAGGGAGGTTCGACAACGAACCAAGAAATTTTCATTCTCGTCGTGTGGCGGTGTCTGAGGAAATTTGTCGGCGGTAAGAGAGAAAGGCACTAATTTTCTGAGAAAATAAATGAGCTCTTAAAGAAAGAATTGTTCCTTTTTCATAGAGTTGTGGACAATTCTGACGGAGGATTGTTCTGTGATGCCTGGTTTTGCCTTAATTCCTCGAAACTGAGGGCAGGTATTGGGGTGGCACTTAAATCGGAGCAATTAGGGATCGACGTTGCGTGGAAAAGAAACTTTATTAAAACTGGTGGATGACGATGCAGAGAATGAGTCGAGGATAGAAAAATAGGGCTATTTAACCAAGATAACGTGTCAGACTCGTGGCAGAGATTCTGGTCAAAATGTGAGAAAAATAGTTATATTAGTAAGAAAAATTCATTGTAATCCTAACTTTCGTTTTAATTTGTAAAACTAAGCATTCCTGAATGTAATTAACCTGCAACAGATTAACTTTTGCTACTTGATACAGTACTAGAACATTAAATGGCTGACGCTTATATGCATAGTCGGAAAAGAAATCATAAGTTAAGGGGTCTTCCTACTGTGACGGTTGAAGAAAGCTCAATTTTTCGGAAATTTAAAGCAAAGAAAGTGCTACACATATCCTTTTGAAAATTTGTGTGTTTATTCTATCATCTTTGAAGAACACAAAAATATTTTTTACAAGTGGAAATATCCATTTGTTGTAAAATAGGAGCACCGCGAAGAGAGCACCTTGAAAAATATCCTTCCCGATTTGAACCTCGTGGACATATTTTCGAGATGTTAAAATATATGAAAATTTGAAAAAAAATTGATTTTCTCAACCCGTCACAGTAGGAAGACCCCTTAAGGGTTTGAAGATGATGAACTTTGGGTTATGATTGTGTAGGAGAGTTGGAAGATGAAGAGTCCAGTGTGAGCAATGGTGAAAGTTATAAGACTAAGACAAAGGCTATGAAAATATTTGAGAGTATAAAAGTTCCTTCTGCTAGTCGTCACACGAACAGACCCAGATTCTTTAGAATTCTTTCGGATAAAAGTGTAACGTTAATTTCGTTCTCTCCTAACATTCAGTCGTATCTGTGAAGTATAATTACGACGCACAAATAACCAATGCAAGTTGCACTTGCGGTAAGGTACAACTTCCATTTCAATTTATAGAATTGAGGAGCGCCGACCAGATGTCGCGTGCAATATTTCACGTAACAAGTACCAGCTAACTCTGATACATGTGACTGCGACAGAAATTTTCGGGCAAAGAACTAATACAGAAAGTTACGTACATTTTCGTGTTCTGAGTTGGAATCAGTTCTTCAGATATCTGAGAAATAAATAATTGATTGTGCAATGGATCGTGCTTCATGTGATGTTACATAAAAATATTTTCTCGCGAATGAAAGTACATTGACTTCGGTTCGAAAAATTATCAATTGATTGATCGGGCGATTCGAGCAGCAGATAATACAGGTTGCAAAGTGGTTAGAGGATTGGATGCTTCATAAAGCTATAAAGCTACCTCACTTTCGGTACTGGCAGTATATTCTTATTCATTGTGTGTATTATATTGTATTTTAACAGTATTCTGTATCACAAAATATTAGCTTTGCTGAAAAGTTTTTAACAAGTTCTTAATAACTCGTGCACATAGCAATCTGATTTCAGACAGAATTTGCTAAGATTTCTCTGGTATAATAATTGAATATTAAATAATTGGAGAAGCTCTTCTAGCAAAATATTTGAAAGGCACAGTAGCGGTGTTGTAAAATGTTAGGTGTGTCTTTGATTTAATTTCAGAGTGTCAAAAAAACAACCACTATATCACACACTCGTCTGCCAGTAAATTTTAATATTCACAGCAGAGTGTTTAGATTACTAGACGTCCGATAGTTTCTGGATCGATCAACGAAAAAATCAGTTCCTAGCAATAATTAGAATAAAAAACGACATTAGTTTGCAAAGCTACCATTTGAACAATTGAACAGGCGCCTATAAACAATTTTTATCGAATCCAGTTGTGCACATTACTCCGTATTGCATTTATAATACAAATCTACACAGTAAAACGTGAACAATTTCAACATCGAATTATTGTCCGTTACTCAGGAAGAATTAGTATTAGTAAAAAATAGTTCGACTATCGATGGCTTCGATAGCTACGCGTTTACCTTGGATCTAATCGCACTGGTCTAAATTCACGAGTACAGAGTTCTTTCTTACGATCGAGTGAAGTAGAGAAAAAGAATTCTTCTTTCAAGCAGAATTCTCAAGTTAATTGTGAATTTACCATTGTTTATCGTGACGTAAATTTAATTTATCGCGATTTACACAGAATAAAATAAATCAATGAAAAATGCTGAATGTGAAGATTCCATACTTTACTTGAACTTTGTAATTATTTTTCAATTTTACTCGAAGAATTTTGTATTATTGCTAAGATGTGTGTTAAATAGAAGATTCACTCTTTTACATATTCTTGCATGTGTATATTTGCATATATCGAGCTTTCTGTACGTTTAAATGCAGCACGGGAGCTACCAAGTAAGTTTTAAATATCCGATTTAGAAACGACAAGTGTATTCCTGTTCGGGACAGGTCACAATACAGTATCAGGTGAAGGCGTTCCGGTTTAGGACGATCAATGTGAGGTTGTTTTAGACGAAGGTGTTCCTGTTTGGGAACATTCAAGACACCAAGCGTATTGGTATTTCAGTTGCAAGTTTCAGCTTACTGGATTATTTCGAATCACCTGACTCACTTGCTTTTCTCTTTAAAAATTGAACAAGTTCGAAACACCTTCAACTTTTCCTTAGCCTCTCAGTTGTGAAGAAGAACGAATGATTATTTTTAAGCTACATAATAAATTATGCGTCCCTGCGTATTTATTCAATCATAATTATAAATGTTATCAAAATTATTAGTCCAACATTGAAATAAATTTCAAACATTCTTACTTTCCTCAAATGTCAGCAAAATTTCGTTTAGAACGTATATTCAACGCTTCCAAAATTTTATTTACAATGTATACTTAACGCTTCCAAAATTTTATTTACAATGTATACTTAACGCTTCCAAAATTTTATCAACGTAAGATATCAGTTTCGAAACACAGACTTTTGAAAATCTTAAGCATACTAAATTCACTCCACTTAGGAATATCGCCTACAAACATAATAACGTTCACGTTGATTTCTACTGGTAATAGAAGAAAAATTGGCGGGAAATGATGGAATCATTCTGAGCGATCATTTCGTCCTCCTAATGACGCGGATAAAAGACTTCTACGAGGGGTAGTTCTGAAAGACTCTTTTTTTTCGCGGTACACAGAGCCGCAAACGGCTTTGTAGCCGGAGCCAGGGTTTTTTTTTTGAAACGGCATCAGGTGCATTCCTGTTTAGGACGTCCCATAACAGGATAATGTTTCACTTCGTATTAACGTTTCAGGTATGCTCATTGTCATTCCGCACCCCTGTTCACCTGAAGAGTTTCACATTCACGAGAGGCCTCCTTTTGTCCTCCCTTTTCAAACGAGCCATTGACGAAACTCGAATATCTCCAACGACGTTCGTCCTTTCACCATATGAATGATAAAGCCGGGTAATTAACACATTACCACGATACTTTTGTCGAAAGAAAGAACACTTTTGTTTGCTCGTTGCAATTTCCACAGAAAATAGAGAATCCTTCGGTGGAGCACAGGTAGAGCGCTAAAATCAATTCGATATTTCTACCTTTCCTGCGTATAGCAAGCTTCACTTTATTCGTAAAAATGTTTCATCGATGAGTTACAAAAATATGAAAAATAAGAAAAAAAGGATATTTTTGTACGAATATTGCTTATACTACTTAACCACTAAATAACAACAAATTAAGGATCCTTTCTATACGAACGCAAACTACGAATCGATCCCTTGATGGTTTCTACAATCACATCAGACCCATCTTCGAAATTCTCTCAACAACTATCCGCTAATCACAAGTCACAAAATTCGTAAGTCTAAGAATTCCATCGACCGATGATCAAAGTTACTTTGCACCCTTAGCGAAAGGACTCTGTCCGTTTGTGTTCAAGTAATATTTGCCTTTGAGTTTGAAGTTTGGCTCAGCACCCCCCATAAGACCGTCAGGGTTCGAATCGCATAAACCCAAAGTGTAATTCTGATAACTCGAACAACTTTTCGCTACAAAGCCCACTTTACTATTAATGGATTCCGCGTAGTACTGGACAGAACGCAAGTGTGAACACGAGCCACCGATGTCCACTATGCACCCTTTTTGAGCAGAACCACCGTTCGGAAAGAAGTCAGCATGACCGAGAGCATTGAGGAAACCCTCAAGACCGCCGTTCGTGTGTATCACCTCTACGAAAGCCGCATCTTCGGCGGAAACTCTTCCATCTGGACCGGATAAGAGGAAGTTGGGCTCAGCTGGATCCAGAGCTGTGAAAAAAATGTTGAAAATCTTTATTACGACAGGTCGTTGCTTTGTGTATTTATACGCAATTATTTAAATGATACAGGGTGTAAATGATTCGAAAGAAACTTTGGGACTAATTCTTTGTCGATTTGAAATTGACGTCGCGGAGATCAGAATGTAAGAATTTCTTAAAATTGCCAACTCATTCGTGGAAACTTTTGCGTGACTTGCAACGCACGGTGATTCCATACTCGTAAAATGAGTTACGTTTGATGTGTAAGACAAAGGATATTAAATTCTGCATTTTCGATCGATCAATTCCAGACGAAATTTTCAACGACTAAGAAACTTGGTCTATAAGTTGTAAAATAATATTGGGGATCGTTAACTTTCCAGTATCGTCAACAAAACAGTATTAAGAATTTAAAGAAATCAACGTGTTATTAAAATTGACGATAATAAGGAAAAGTGGATGGATGATAGACAATTGACGATGAAAAATAAAAGTGAAAAATGAGATGTAGAATAATTTTTAATAAAATGGAAAATAAAGGAACAATGACTGCACTCACCGACGACGTAATTCACTTTGGTTTTCGCGTAGTAAGCTGCCAGTCCGGCTACGTGGCCCCCAAGAGAATGACCAACCGAAGTCACCTGAGAAGTATTCATTCCTTGCGACACAAGGAAGTCGATCATCTTAGACACGTACTGAGCAACCATAACAACTCTATTGCTGCTCCAAATATACGGCATAATCGATATCGCACTCCAGTCAGTCACGATGATATTGTAATCGCCGTGTGTCACGAAAGCTGTAAAGCGGAGAAGCGTGAAAAGCGGAAAGTATCGTACCGAATAAGCGTACACTCAGTGTATAATGCACTCGAGTTATTTCAAAATAATCCAAACTTCAAATTGGTAAAATTTGAATCTTCTCTCTGATCTTCGAATTCAAATTTCACGACAAAATCGTGAAAATCAGATTTTGCAAAATTTTCTAATTTTCTGTTAGTCACTTAGGAGTTTAAACGATAAATTCAATATTTTGCACAAATAAAAGCGTACCGCTAACAACCAGCGTGCAAGATGGACTGTTCCGAGAGTTCATCCATCCGTGAGTGACAAATTTTGTCTCCTTTTTCGGATCAAAATGGCTGTTCTTCACGGAATCAACATTATTCAAGTACAACAGCTCGGGATTGTCCACGGTTTTTTTCGTGTGTAAATAGAAGAAAATGCTACTTTTCAGTTTGTCTTGAGTTTCTTCCAACGTTTCCGGGTTCGTTTCACTAGTGTTTAATGGAACGACGTTGCCGTTGTCGTCGAACACGGCTAAGATTTCGGAGGAATTGTTCCCAGCAGAAGTGATAGTGGTGTCCACATGTTTGTCGTTATTCTCTGCCTGTGGCAGAGCTGTGAACGATATTGAACGTGTTAATTAGAAGTAAGCAGCTACAAAAGATGCACGATCATTTAATAATATCGTCTCGTGAAAAAGCGAAGTAATGAATTATTTTTCATATATTAAAAATATTAAACAGAAATAATTCGGTTACTCGACAAAATTCTGGTTGTAAGTTTAGGACCTGTGTTTCCAAAACTTCCTTTAATCTACTTGGCAATGAAAATTAAAAACTGCAACATTCCTGGTACGAAATACGCAGTAAGGAGAAAATTGATACGTTAACAATTGCAAAAATTATTAATCAACATTAGACGAAAGTAACGGCGCGGAAGATGTTTCTACGATAGTCGAGAAAAGCAGTGTTTACCAAGGACAGAGCAAATAAACGTGAAATCAATCAGGGCGTGCACCTTCATGATTGAGATGATTTTACTGGTAATGCCTACCTGGGGCTCGCTTATAAAGGAATCGTTCAAGAATTGATCAAGATGTTGATCACATTGATAAGATAAGGTTTCATTGTTGCGGTTGAATGTCGATCTGTGATTACGGGGAGAGCAGATGTCCTTGGAATATCATATTGAGGAAAACACATAATTGATAACAGATGTATGAATAATGAAAGGAGAAATATTTGCGTAATACTAGTTCTGACGTAGTAATCCAGCAAAGTCGTTTCACAAAACGTCGGTTAAGTGTGTCGAAAAATCATAAAAGACGATTTTTACGTTATCATCTGTGTCATTTGCGTATTGACTTGAAAAATAAGACTATTTATTACTACACTGCAAATATGTACTTGCCTTCGTGACAATTCTTACGCTCGTCATGGAATCAAAATTAGCATCATATTACGTGCTACTCTTATCTCGTTTTGAAAATATTATTGCAACATAAATAATCTTTGGAGCAACACGCTGAACGGTGAATTTTGAAGATACGAAACAGCATTTGGACACTGAAAATTGTTACGTTCGTTCTGCGTTCTTCTCGATAATAACCATCCCGTTTCGCGATACCTTTTGGATGTTATGCAGTACATAATTACGGAATACGCGATATTCGCCAATTTGGTTAAGATTAGATATGTAGCCGTTTCATTGTGTAAGTGCAACCGTATGTAGAGCGATGATCGATTACACGTTACTAAAACTGTGATATTAACCCTTTGCACTCGGAGGTGATTTTACTGTAGAAAAGGTTGCAAATCGGACATTTGAAATTTTTTAAAACTAACGTAGAAATAAGGTGCACTATTTTATTTAAATATTCAACGTATTCTCTACTTCACTGTGGCGAAGAAATTTATAGAGGCCCGTAGATCTGTTCTCGGTCTTCATTAATTATTCACCAAGTGACGATTATTTAATGTGGCTTCTCAGTCGCCACTCGATTGCAAAGCGTTAAACTACAATCCCTAGAATTTACCGGTAGAAATCATAGTTTCCGTTTATTTACGCTAATTACAGTGTGATAGGGAAAATATTGCTTCCCATTTATTAGCGTTATTTATTTACAAACATTTTAGAAAACGATCATTAGAAAACGTTTTACAAAGTGATTTACGAATAGATCAGATACCACTCCTGTGTATTTCACGAGTAAATTAAATACCAATATTGTGTTCGTTAAATAATTAATACCGAATATAAATATAAAGCCGAAGACTGTAATTCCTCGGATTAACGTTATAAACAGATTACGATAAAATCGCGTGTAACATTTTTCATCGAGCAGGAAACCGAAGTATGAACATTTGATAGAATAAGCTTTCGTCGATCGTCTTGACTGAAATTAACATGTCAATTAAGTAACAATGATCCGTTCTACTCGTGACGCTTAAATTACATTGTACTAGCGCTAAAGATAACAGGAGGTGTCGCTTCACATTTTGCACAGTTTGTCCGGAAAGTTTGCAATTCTTTTTTTTTTTTTTGGAAATTCTAATTGGTAACATTTCAAGCAGTTACCGACACATCTTACAATTAGTTAGTTGCTGTCGTTTTATGCTCGTGCTCTCTTCGCTCACGCGTCACGATGGAACAACGATTAAGTTTTGTTCCAAGTCTGGCAAATCTGCGTCGAAATCTTTAGTGCAACAAACGTGTCACAATGAGCGTTTAACAATTGTGCACGAGTGTCGAGAGTTGTTGGAAGATGATCGAAGACGTGAGCCTCCCTGCATAAACAAGCCTGACAAAAATGTGCATGTTGGTGACGTTCTTGTTACAGATCGACGTTTAATACGCTGTAGTAACCAAAGAAACGATTCGTTTTACAAGGAACTAATGGAACGATTGCTCAAAATTATGAAAGTGGTCAAAGTCAAAAATCTAGAACAACTGAATTTATCATTTATCTTGCGTTGATCTTTTTATGGAAAAGAGTTAAGAATTATAAGAGCAACTATTTCGTGAAATATTTCCTTGCACAAGGAAAAAATATTTTTTAACAGACACAAAGGGAGAATTCTAAATATTTCGAAACAAACAGTATACGACTTAGGCCACTTTAAAAAACACAAAGCGAACAATGGTTTCTTCTGGAAGACAAAGTATCCACACACATTTCGACAATAGCGAGCGAATTTCTAGCGAAAAAGCAGGTGACAATAATATTGCATTCGCTTCATTCGCCGGATTTACCTCTAACAGACTTCTTTTCACTCTCAAAAAATCCAATTTCTGACGAAGAGAGAACGATACTTGTTCATTTTGGAAATTTGAAGATCAGTAACGAGCTGTTTAAAAGCCACCCTGAAAAGTAATTTCCCTAAGCGTTTCAAAGACTGCAAGCTGTGTATCGAAAGGTGTACAAGAATTTAATTTACATTCAAATTTGTTTATATGCAAAATGTGTGTTTTTGTTGAATTATGCTCGAAATCTTCCCGGGACAAACTGTGTATGCTTAGAGAAGTATATGTTCAGAAACGCAACAGCCTCAGCCGGTTTATAATTTGCAAATAAGAACATTTGTGACCCCTTGTCTTTGTGTTACATGAAAAAATTGAGAAAGTTCGTCAGGTGGTACATAATTAACACGCTGAACAGGCAAGTAATCAGCTAATATTGAATCTGCGTTTTGATGCTTTTCTTTTGTTTACTAAATTTGAGTACCTATAGCAAGTAAATGGGGAAGGTTTGAAATTTTTTATTTGCCTTTCATTATTTTTAAGTCGTTTAATAATTTTGCATAACGTATTACAACTACAATATGAAGATTTATAAATAACACTTTTCATTCAATTACCAGAATCTTAACTACGTATTAGTTTCAAAACAGAAATGAAACAATTGTTTCTTCCTGAAACACGTTCCAGAAATAATCGCCAATTTGAAGAATTGTTCAGTGTTTATATTTTCTTACAACGAGTCGTTACAAGAAAACGACGTGGAAAAACTTTCGTTACCGTACACGTAGTACTTGCAATACAATTATATTTTCTTATCAGGACAACAAACTGCATTCTGTTCGCGTAATGACAATTTTCATCCCCTCTATTGCACAGTTTCTCTTAGTATAATATACGCTACACGATCACAAACTATCGATCCCTTTTTTCCCTTTAAACAAACCGCATCGTACGTTGACGCTTTCTGTTAGTTAATTTACTGCAAACACCGGATGAAACGATATCGTATGCGAAATAACGGAAGTTTAATTCAATAAAAGCAACACAACGAGCAACGCTAATTTATTCATTTACATCAACATTATGTAAAACACGTGAAATTTTGATTCCACATATCCTATCGTAACAGATCCCTTTCCCTCAACAGGTCTTCAAATAATTTTAACAAAGAACCGCGAAACACGTAATAACTTTCCAGTCGCAATTCCACTGTCCTGTAAAATTGTTTCTCAATATAAAAAGAAAAACACACACGTGAAATATCATTTTTATTTTTGCATTTGCTAGCATATCTCTTTCCATTTGCCATCATTGCGAATATTCTCTTTCGTTATTTCAAGTCATTTAATAGTTTAATGTAGCATATTACAGTTCCAATATGAAGAATTAAATATATTTTCAAAATGATAGCAAACAAATTTCTTACTTCATCACTGTTACTATTATTGAGCATTACGGAAATTATTTGAAGAAAAATTGTTTAATTTCAGTGGAGTTACGATTTTCTCAAAATGAATATTCAGGATGACACAACAGCTTCCTTTTGTTTTCTCTCATCTTGTGACG
>NW_017100404.1:136906-138078 GCF_001263275.1 Habropoda laboriosa | reverse complement strand
AAAAATTCTTAGCTATTTTCCTTACGGCTGAATAAACGGCTCTCTGTACAACGCGTTCTTATGCGATTAGCAGACTTTCAGTCAGTTATTTTAACGGCATTACGCTGCACACGTGTAATCCCCTTCGGGGCGCGAAATAAACGACCGAAAGGAAAAATCTCAGAGTTAAAGGTTTAAGAGACGGAAACCTGTTGTGCTTTGACCAACTCCAGTGGCCGTTTGCGTTCCTTTTTTCCCCTGGTCGTCGCAAGTTCTCACCCTCAGTTTCTCAGACAGAATCAAACAGGTTTGCATACCAACCTATGTCCCTGTGTGCATACGTGTGTACGTGTGTGTGTGTGTGTAGCGGCGAATAAAAACCAGTCTCTCACCGACTCCTTTAAAACTTTTTATCTCTCTCGTCGCTCCTCGTGTCGAACGTAAGCGGCCTGATTCTCCGCTGAGCTCACCTTACCGAATATTCCTTCTTATTTTTCCCTTTCGTCGAGCACGCTTCTTTACCCCTTTCTCCCCCACCCCGGAAGCACCGATAAGCGTTAAAGCCGTAACCGAGCTGAGATTTATCGGGTGAAAAGAGAAAAACGCGTGTTTCCTCGAAACTCGACACACTCTTTTATCGACCATGTTATATTTGTCAATTCACGTTTTCCTTCATGCATACGTTTGCCGGGGACACTGTACGTATATATTTAATTAAAGGATTTCGCGAATTGCGTTTCAGTTAGTGCCAGATCGTTCCGCGCGACGCTTTATCCGGGCCCCGGGTCGGATCGGACATTAATAATCTACGGCGCGTGCAAAGCTAAATTGTAATTCATCGATACGTCGTCAAGAATGGAAGCGAATGGGCTCGTTCGCCGGCACACAACGAACAGGAAAATACGTTTCGCCTGTGCTTCCTCCACTTTCGCCACATCGACACGACGACGCGCTCCAGTCAATGGAATACACGTAATGAAGAGGTGGAGAGAAAGAAGTATCAATATCAGCAGTACCACATGTAACTTACAGAAACAAATCCAAAATTCCGCGAGTTATTCAACGAGCAATAATTTTCCCCTCAGCACCCGATGTACCTCAGAAAAATGCATTTTTTCCATCGCAGAAGTGAAAATAAAAAAGGGAAAAAAAAGAAAGAAGTGGGATTTTTCTTATTTTTTTTTTCCCCCCCC
>NW_017100404.1:123909-136770 GCF_001263275.1 Habropoda laboriosa | reverse complement strand
CGGTGCAGAATGCGATTCTTAGACAAGCGAAGACACCGGCGTCCAGGGTGCGGGCGCTTGCGTGAAGCTCGAAAATGAGGGGGTTGTAGAGAGGGTGACGGGGGTTGGCGGTGTGGGCAGAGGCACGGGGGGATGAGTTTGGGGATTGTGAAAGCGAGGGCGCCTGCAGTGACTAGCCTCCATCGATTTACCGTGCGCCGCCATCTTGCCACCCTTCGCTACGGGGGTTGACCACCCACCATCCCACCCTCTATTTTTTTGAAGCGGAGGCAGACATTTTGAAAAATGATTCCGAAAGTCATCGTGGCCCGGCACGTCGTTTTTCAGCCGGCCTTTTCTGCCTGCGACAACGACCCTTTCTGTTTTCCGCCACGCACAACCCCTTTTGCTTGGGGGGAGAGAAGAAAAAGCACGCGGATCTCCGGGGCAAAAAGAAGGTGAATCGAAAACGTCGAGGAGACAGGGTGGATGGATAAGGGGTCGGCTGGTAATTTTCGAGATGTACACGGATGTTAAGTTTGCGTGCTTCGCAGGAAGCTCGCGTCCATTGCACACCGGTGACGGTTCCATTTTCTTCATTAGGAATTAATGTGTGATTAAGGATCTTTTCTTTGGTATGTCGTTGTTGATGGGTGTGTTTATGGTGGTGCAGCGGAAATGAATTTTTGAATCGGTTCTGGAATGAAGAGTAATTTAGTGGCTTGAAGGAATGTGTTTTTTTTTTTTGTAGAAGTCTTGGGTCATCTGCAGTTTTGCCGCTAATGAATGTATGCAAATTTAGGCTTTCGCCTTGACGACAGTGTCGACCCCTCTTGTAGGTAGCTTTCGTGTAATTTTTTAATAATTTCATTTAGAACTTTTTGCATGCTTCGAGCCTTGTGTGGAAAGTAGGTTGACGATGATTGTAAGGATTCTGCCTGAAATCGCAAGAAAGGATAATTAAAAATAAGGTAAAGTAAAATATGAAATATCTCTAAAGTTCCAGTATTTCTGAATAAATGAATTTTGCAAACTCCACTGTGACGAAATCTCAAAATTAATCGTATTAAACAAAGGCCGCCACGTTCGTCCCAGATCATCGCTATTTTCTACAGAATTTTAACGAATTCGTATATACAAAGGACACGAAAAACTCGTCTCAAGGGGGAAATGATTAGACGCGAAGGAAGAATTATCTCCATGGTGAACACGGAGGATTTCTGAGCGAGATGAGACGAGAGGTTAATTGCGTCAAAGTCACGTCGTCTCAGGTTTCACCGCGGGATGATTTCGCACTTTTAAAGAGACCGTTGCAGCTCGTGTATGAACGTCCTGGATCAAAAGAGGTCGAGAACAAAGGGGGCGCGAGAGAAAGATTTCAATCGCGTCTACCAATCGCGAGATAAACAATGCAGGGCTTTCGAGAATTCACCGTGTGGTTGATCGACTTTCAATTAACCTGGAAAAAAAATTTTATTTTCACAAAAAAAAAGAGAGAAAAAAAAATAGTTGGCGATCCTTATCCTGTCGGGATATCGGGGCAAGTGAGCCGGTGAAAAAGTTACAATGAAAATATGCTTATGAGAAGATACCCGCGATCCGTTTCCACACACTGAGGACACACCGAGAAGATTTCAATTTCTTTCCCAGTTCTATCGATACGTTAATCCTGCTAACTCGTGCTAAAATGTTGCGTTCTTTTTTGTAATTTATCGAAACCTATTAAACGTCGTTGCATTGTTTTTTCGTATGAAGAACGAAGAAGTTGTTACTATATTTTTAGTTTAAAATTCTTTGAAAATATGTTTGCATAATGTTACGCATATTTTCAGCGAGAATCGATTACATTTGCTAGTACACATATCTGCTTCCAAATGTTTATCCTTGATCCTAAATATTTAAGGTTATTCAATTTATTGCTAATCTTAATAACAAAAGATACACGAAAAATTGTAAGGAGGGAAAAATTGAATCTTCGATGTGCTACGTAACTTTTGAATTGGTTATGAAATAAAGTTCTTGCTGTCTTTCAAATGTTTCAGGTTCGTTACGTATTGGCTTTTAAATGAATTATAAATTGATATGCGTAATGAGCAATATTGAATCTTCGTCGCGTTATTCCGAAAATTTTTTACGACAATCTATTCAAATTCGAAATTACCGCGTGACCATTACATTGTCACGAGACACGCTCTTGATGTAACTGTCTCTACGCGCCACTTAACAGTTTCGCGACTCATTCACACATTTCACCGCGTATCACACCACTCTACCCGCTATCACTCGATTTATGCAATCGTAATAACTCTTGAAAAATTGCACGTTCGTATGTTTTATGCTACAATAGTTAAACTTGACATCAAGGCTAGCTACTATACATTAGATCATTCCACAAGTTCGTGCTGAAAGCAAAAAACACTATAGCGACGACATAATGGTCTTACCAAAAGAAAAACGCTGTGAAACGAGAAGGTGTTTAGTCTTTCTTTTAGCAAATTTTAAGGATCGTTGGAATTTTAAGGACACGAACTTGTAGAGAAGTTTTTCGTAATAGTGAAGCCTAAACAACGAGAACAAAAGTGTAATAAGTGACCAGGAGCGAGACAATTCCGTTGACATACAGGTTGCATCAAAAATATAACGCGTTCACCGATAGTATTGATAATTGAATTTCAACGAAAATAACAGGAGGCTGAGAAATTTACGGGATTGCATTACACGGTTCTCGTCCCGTGATTATATCTCTTCGTTGTACGTCCTCCCTACACTTCACATTGGATTAAAAAGAATCTCAGCGTAGTGGGCCGGATGATGTCACTTTCACCCTCTTCGATCGTGTGCCCCGAAACCAGAAGAAATACGTTTCGTTCGATTAGGAAATTAAGTTAATCTGCGAAGAAAAAGAAAGAAGGAAGAAGGATTTCGACTGAATGTTTGCGGCTGACTTTCTGTCCTTTTACATTCGCGAAAAAAAAAAACAATTCTCGTAAGCCATAAGTGTTTGACACTTTTTTAAATAATGTGTAATTTTTTGTTTAAAGAAACAGTATTAAATGACTTGCAATCTTCATTCCTTACATTTACTCCAGTTTTGTATTTACAAGATAACAAATCTGACTGTGCTTTTCGAAACCGAAAATATTTTCAGAGTCCTTAATTTCAGAGTCCGTAAATTTTAAAATTATAAGTAAAAATTAAAATGATTAAAATAACTTTAACATAGAATTGAAATTTTGTTAATTTAGGTTAGGTTAATTTAGCGTTTATTTATTCGAACAAAAGTGGTATTGTATATTGACGTAGGAAGGTAGTACTTTGAATCCTTAAAAATGGAAATAATTAAAACAGTTTTGAAACGCATTCAAACGGACACCGTTTCTGAAACAACCCCTGTCTATTAACTCTGTCCAAAATACCCGGTACACGCAGTTACGCAGTTACACAGATTTATTCAAGTGAAATTGACATATTCGCTTATCTGAATTATCGTTCAATCCTACGTTTTGTGTTAGCGTAAACGAAACTCGATAATCACCAGTCCAGTTTGAAAAAAAATATTGGAAATTACGCTTCCAAGAAATTAATAGTGATATTGTATTAAAGGTAAATCAATTCCTACAGACTTACTATTACATATTACTTTACTCTCAATTTGCAGATGATTCTTTCCTTAACTATCTTCTCTAAAGAATCCATCGATTTCTAAATACGCACAACGCTACAAAGTTCTCAAATCGCCTCTAGAAAGCATTTCCTTCCTCCTCCATCCAAGACAAACATGTGAGAAACACTCTCTCGAAACCCTAATTCACAAGTTCCTCAGCAATACCTCAATTACCTCCAAAACAGATCCCACTCACTCTCCGCACACCTACCAATGACTTTCCTCGAACTGAAACCAACACGAGGAACAAAAAACCTTCGACGTCTGTTAACACTTAGTCAACCACGCGCGCCACGCCTGACGCGTACGCTGTTTGTGTTTTGCAAAAGCAGAAACCGTATTTTACGAATTGCAAACAGCTCCAGTTCAAGGCAGGCTTATAATAAACGCGTTGCCAAGAGAAAAGTGGGAGATCTGCGCGGTGAAGATCATGCAGCGACTTACTTCACAGCAGGGAGATCTCCCCATTCGATTGGCACACCGACGAAGTAAAAAGATAAGAAAGAGGGGAAAAAAAGAAGAAGAAGAAACAGGAGGGGGAGGAAGAAATAAGGCAGGTTAACAGTGTGCGGACAGATCGAAGGCAACAAGCTAAGGTGGAGCGACGCGGTACAGGTGCTTGCAAAAATACCAGTAGAATCAACGGCCGCACCGGTAATTGAATTTCGAGGAGGATAATGGGCGGCCGACAAATACGCGCGCGACCGCGTTAGATCGCTTTCGATGTGTGCCGTGCGGGCATTCAGCCAGGCCAGGATGGATCCTTGATGGCTAGATTTAAAAAACCGTCCCCATCCAAGCGGTGCCCCTCGCACGGCCGCGTCGCCATGTGTTACGGTTCGCGCTGGTAGTTGACGATGGTGTTGGTGTCACCGTTTTAACCAAGGTGGTGTGCGTGCTGGTCCAGTCGTGGCGGCCTCTGTATAACTGATGGTGCTTCTGAGTGTCAGGGCCAGGCTGTCCACTTCTTTGCGAGACCGTGGGTGTGTATGCGCCTCTCTGGTGTGGGAGCACGTACAACGTCCGACGGACTCGTATTGTGATTCGAGCTCCGTCGTGTGCTCGCCTTCTAAGCATGATCGGTGTATTGGAACGCGGATATCGGGCCAGCCTTCTCTCTCTCTCTCTCTTTTTATTGTTTTCCCGCCTTTTTTCCCTTTTGTTTTCTTTTTCGTTCAATTCTTTTCATGGGAAATTTTGCGCGCCCAATAGACTTTGGAATTATGTAAACGAGGAGTTTTCGGAAAGGTGTAGCTTTTGTAGCTCATTTCGTAGGATCTGTGGTTCAAACCTTTCGCTTGTGGTCTTGTCTGGGGAGAAACAATCAGTTGTACCGATAATAATTTTTTTCTGTTCGTGTAGTGAGTAATGTAGCTTAATACAGGGCGGACGGGAAATGGTTTAACTTATGCTGCTTTTCGCGGCGAACAGTCGTTGTCGCGTGGAGTAGCGAAAGGGTTAAGTGAGTTCCGCCAATATTGTTGAAAGTTTTGATTGATTGTGAAAAAACAACACGTAATTGTTTATAAGTTGTTTATTGCAATAAATAACTCCAGTGGAATGTCCTAGTGAATGTTAAACTATTGTGGCGGTCCTAAGCGTGGGATTCTAGTTGGACGACGGCACTAGACTAGCTAGCTGGTTTCTTGGAGTCCTTAGCAAGGGGTGCAATAAACCCCGGTCAAAAGACTTTCCCTGGTTACGCACCGAGAGATACAAATAGAGAACAAAGTCAGAAAACGACAAACGATAATACTTGCCAATATCGAATATTCGCTTTTTTGTGGAAATTTGCTTATGGGTCACTTTTGACCCGATCTGCCACTCACTTAAGTTATTGCCTTGCTTTTCCAAAATTCCAAAAGAATAACGTTCACTATCGGTCAAATTATAATAAGAGTCACATGTACAGCAGAGAACGACGTATTGATCATACTTAGATCATTCTAGATTCTCGTTCGATAGCTTTGCTTGAACAATTACCACTTCAATTACGAACAATTAAGAAACGTCACGCGATATACGTTCCAAGCTTAGATTCAAAGTGATATTGCATATTGCGCCTGTTACGAGACACCTGTGTCCTTGATTATCTCTGCACTTAAAATTCCATTAACTCTTATTAAGTATACGAAACGTTACAAATCAGTTTTTACCTTCGTTTTCAATGAAACTCAAGAAAACCGTCAGAACGCGAATTTCAATATTTACTCAACCTACATACATATTTAACTGGTCAAGATTGCCTATCCAATTAATCCTTCTCCAAGAACATGTGTGGAAAGTACAGAGAGGGAGAGAGGGAAAGAAATTTACCGAGCGTAACCAATCGTGAGGGATCGTTAGGAAAAGCACCTTGGCGAACCGCTCGATTGACCAATTCTCCCTCAAGAAAAATATTTTCCTCGTTCGATTTTCGATTCCCGCGGGGGTTCTGCCAGCCCGCAGAATTATCTCGTGGAGCACACGGGGCCACCAAAGCCAGCGTGGTGTGCAACGAAAAGGGAGGATAGAGACGGCACACCGTATACGAACCAATTAAGGTCCACCGAGGAAGCCGGCACTTCTCTCTACCCACGTGGCTATAAACGCGTATCGAAGCTATCGAACGAGACACGCGCGTCGCAACAGGCTGAAACGAGACGAACGACGACACGGAAGATTGGGAAGAAACGTGGAAGAGGAAAAGTGGAGATATATCGAGGCTGAATAGCGGTAAAATGTTAACACACGCGTAGAGAAAGGATGAGAGAGAGAGAGTTGTCGCACGAACGGTGCCAAGTCCAATGCCCTCGACAATAATCGAATTGATTAAAAGTCGCCGATCTATCGACTATATTCGCACCCTTCTCTACGCCTACAGCAGTGACTCGCGTCGAGAGCTATAGATAGTGGCTGCCTAGACTGGATTCACGTGATGTGTGCGCGTTCCTACGTATGCGTGCATAGAAACGTTCGAATCGTGGAATCAATGAGAGCACTTGGTATCACGTCGACGCATTCATCGTTAATGAGCCGCTAATTGTACGTAGCCGGGCTCGACGAACAGGCGTGCAAAAATCGCGCTAGTTCGATCACGTGGAACTCTTTAAGTGGCTGTTCCCGTTATGGTAATAAGAAGAGGAAAGCTTTTGCCCCAAGGTGTAGAATTCCTCTTTAAAGAGGTTCTTTCTTTTCGGTGGGTTTTTAATATTCCTGGCGGGAGGCAGCTTGTTGGAAAGGTTGGAATTAGGGATAAATTTGAGAAGTGTAGTTTTGAAGATTTTTTTTGGTAATATTAGTTTTATTTCGTGACAATTGTATTGACAAAAATTGGGTTAGTTTGAAATTAAGTACGAGAGCATCTGTGATATATGGCAAAGTGAATGGGATTCGATGGAAATTATTTGCGAAGAACAAGGAAACTGAAATATTATTGAAAATGTCAAAATTGCGATTCTAAGGATGAAAAAATTCACTACCAACAAGGGAACATTCCGAAATGATAATCACCGATATTAACGAAACTTTGGCTATGAAGATCGCCCTAAAAAACGTGGGTAATAAACATATTTGGTCAAAATGATTTATGATTTGTTGTTTTTTCAAATTTGCTGTTGAAAAATACAAAATTCGTGAAGATGTACCTATTCTTCTATCTCTAACAGTTTTCGAGATATCAGACTAAATATATTTACTACCCCCAACTTTGAGGGCGATTCTCACGCCTTCACTGTGCACAATTGCCTGCTATATATCAAAGTTTCATAAAAAAAAGATGAACTTGTAATCTTGCAACTTCTCGTTCAATGGAAAACAAGTAAGATCACACAGTTTACTCTTCCGTGGACTATTTCGAATACTCTGCAACCTCAGAATATTTCAAAACACTTTAACCATCGCTTCAACTTCTTTGAATCACCTCAAATTTAACCCTTTCGTTACTATTGACGCCTATAGGCCTTTTGCTGCACTTTCACCTTAATTCAGTACTTAACTTTATCCCCACGCTCTTCTATCTTAATTTAAAAATTCACCGTCAGTCTTAAAATCAGCCGCAACGAAAGGGTTAATGAATCCTAATCCATCGATACCAAGAGACGTACGCATACCTGCACGCATTTTTTTCGGCACTGATCTACGTTTCAGACAGAGTCGCCAAGCAATCTCGTAATTATGCAGCGCAAGACAGTGGCAATATCAAAGCGGCGTTGTAATTCCATTAGTACGGAACAAGGTAACTGTGATTACCAAGGGTTTGAAAGGTGACCCGTTGGAAAAGTGGAAGGGAGCGGATAAAATGCGCGGGGTAGCTCTGAGAAGCGACGTTGGTGCTTTCGTCGAGGATGGAGGAGGGGTGGTTATGGTGGAGTCAAGGCGGAGGATCGATATTTTTGACTGCAATTTAGTCTGCGTTTAATCAACGTTTAATCACCTCGTCAACGGACCAAGTTAATCCGAGCGAACTACCTTCGGCGTGGGTAGCAGCCCAGAGCCTATGTATCCGTACACGACGACGCCATGTTTAAACTCATCATTATTCGGTGCATTAATAGAGCTGGCTCGAGGAAAACTCTCTTGGTAGTTTAACGCCAGTAAAAAGACGAACATGGTGCAATGCGCGACCTACACCGCTGACGAGAGTTGCTGGTTTGAATACAAAAGCAGATTTCCCAGCCGATGGATATTTTATGGGCAAGAAGAGAAGCAAGAATTCGAGTTTTATCATTTTCATACTGATTTTACAGGCCATATGTGATTTATCGTTTATAATGTTCGTATTAGATTCGATTGAAGTATATGTTTGGCTTGTTATGTCATTTTGGACGAATTGTCTTTCGGTTTGTTACTTAAGCTCGATGAGATAAACTTTTCAAGTATGATGGTCAATTCTTGCCATTCTGTGCCAATTTTTGACGAATGAAAAAGATTATTAATAAATATAGAGCTGAGAAATTCTTTATGTCAATATTAGATGCCATGCGAAACGCGATACATCAAATATGCAAATTATTTATGTCACGTATGATGTAAATAAAAGAGAAAAATTAGATACCAATCTCTCTATTCTATCGTACTGCTCTGAAATCTTATTATTAGTCAATGTTACTTGAAACACTCACAAACGGTAAAAACGTCATAAAAATATTAACACGCTCCGAGCACGATAGTTTTCATTAAACGACAAAGTTATTCTTCGATTGAATGCTCATATAAAACACGCACAAAGGAAGATTAGAGCGTGAGAAATTCAATCATTGTCGATATTTTCCTGTAATTAAATATTATATTTTTAACATTCTAACTTCGTTTCAACGCTCTGGTGAAAATAATTCTTCTCTGGCAGGAAGCGCGTTAAATTACATTATCTTCTTAAAATTTCGTCGGAAAAGCTAATCGAAATAATTTACAAGCAAATGCCAACAGCTACACACTCTTGTCACGCCTGTTGTTATAAAAAAAACAAAAGACAAAAAGGAATCACAGCAAATCTATTGCAACGAAAAAGGGAAATAAGAAGAGGTAGCTATTTGTTTAATCGTCTAAAGGAATTAACGAAGGGCAGTCCGTTTTGCATTTAGACCTTTACGACGGCCAGAGTCGTTCCAAAGGTCTAAATTACTATGGGCACATCCTTCGAGTTTAGGAGCTACCCCCGTCTCAACGTTCGCCATTCCCATCGGTCCCTGAACCCCCGTCGTGGCTCCGTCGACCTCTATAAATTCCCTCAGGATTTTTCTTTCCTCCACTTGCCTTAATTAAAGCCCTCCCATGCTGCCCTTATGACTGTGCCTATGGATCCGCCCTTTCGTTTCACGTTTACCCCACCTACGAACTTTCCACCCCTGACAGGTTCACGTTTAACGCTGAATGCCAACAGGGACAAAGACGGCGAAGACTTTTAAAGGGATTTAAAGGTCGACTAGTGTCCTGTCACGTTTTAACATCGGGTAATCATTTGATGCTATTGCTCGGAAACGATCCGAAAAGTGTAATAAGGCACGGTTAATACTATACAGGGTGACCTGCGTAAAACAGTAAATAGCTATGGTGGTACGAGGAAATTTTGATTTAAATGGTTTCATGGAGCGAATAAGATGCGTGAAATGAGAGAAAGTTTGATTTAAAATTTTGAAAAGATAGAAAGACTGGTATTTGTAAAAAAAATTTGCCTCCACCTTATTCGCCCCTTGAAACGATTTTTGCGAATAAAAATCTTCTTGCACCACCGTAACTAAATAGAGAAGAAGTGTGTTTTCTCTCGTCAGAGTTTTTCAAAAAGAGCTGACATCAAGAAGTGCAAAAAATCATTGATCGAAAGTTTCAAGTATGTTTATGAGAAAATAGTAAGCTGTGTTGTCATTTCAAAGTGCTCAAACGAAAATAAGTAAGCTAACAGTTTACGCTGTTATTTGATAAATTTGATGCTTCCTTCACTTGCTATTGCTATCAATTACAACATAAAACAACGAAGAAACAGCTCGTATTGCAATTGCACGTAACTAATTGTTACGAATATACTTAGCGAACAGGAAATACACGCTAAGACACTCTCCCAGAAGACCGTACTAATAGTTAAAAGACGGTAAAATAGGAACGCGAAATTAATAATTCTAAAAAACAACGGAAAGGTAATCCGCAAATGACACAGTTTCGTATTTAATACCGCTAATTAGCCCGCTGTAACTAATTATATAAAGCAATTTAACGGAGGAAAAGAGCGTTATCGTTTTAAAACCACCCTCGTTACACTTCTTTCTTTTGCCTTCTCACGAGGTTCTCGCCTGCCCCGAGTTAGTTGCACTTGAGGGGGGTGAAATTTCTTTCGTGCGGTAATGTTTGGTCTCTCCCACCACGTTACGGAAACTTTTCGTTTCGTCTGAGTGTGCGCTAACCGTGTGTGCCGGAGAAGTTCGAAAAGTTTCCCGCGTAAAAAGTCGAGTTTTTCCGCAGGTTTTCTTGGTCGGCTGCGCGAGAGGATGCGCACAGTGTCGCGGAGGAGGGTAAAATCGTAGGGGTTGGTGGTAGTTATGGAGCTGGCCGTGCTGTTAGTGGAGGTGGTGATGCTAGGGGTGGCATCTGAGGGTTCGAAGAAGAAGTTCGAGGAGTGGGGAGATCGAGAGATAAGAGAAAACCGGAAGGAGAGAGGTGGGAGAATCGAGGAGGGGATTTCCATCCCTCCATGACTATACGCTGACGGTGTATTAGAATCCCTTGGAGAATAGAAACTCGTTTCGCCGTAAGGAATAACATCGCGATTTCATTTCAAGATTGAATCTTAAATATTTGCAAAACGACGATAGAAGTCGGAGCACCTGAGCATCGTTTCGACGAAATTTTACTTCACTCGATAATTTAACACGTATTTTTGGGAAATTCAGGAAAATTTTGGGAAACTTGTTCCGTGAAAAACACACGTTTCTCGTGTAATTTCGTACCTGCATGTTACAGGATGTTCTATAAGAGATTAGTTTCAAATCTCGACGTAAATATTGCAGCATTACGAATACGAAAATTTGTTATTATCATCGGGAATTTTCAAATTTAACAGTAGCATCAATTGTACGTTACATGTTTGGTTTCACTGGCAGAGTTCTAGGTTAAGTGGCGGTTAGATTCGCGATACAAAAGGCCTCGCGGAAAGAAACTGGGGAAGGTAAGCGTTTTTTAGCACGCGGAGCACGCTATGAACGGCATTAATTCAATTTCTGTAGGTGTAAAGGAAAAAGCTGAAAAAGAGATTCGAGAAGTTTAAAAGCCGTATAGAATTTGTCTCTGGCCTGCGTAAAAAGGTGATACTTCCATTCTTGCAGCGCAAGTAATACGCTTGCTTCGGTCGAAATAAAAAAAAAAGGGTACAAGAGGTAAATCGCAACTTGTGCAATTAAAATTTAAAAAAAAGTTGATAAAGCAACACCGCGTAATCGATATTACACTGCAATCGACATTAATACTTTTCCACATCGAACGTGATTAAAGCTGGAGCAAATAAGCGATAACGTGTTATTGAAACAGCGTCGATCTCCGGACCTACCTTAACGTACTTCTTCTAACGAATACCGTAACAATGTACGTTTACTCTCGAATTCTTCTTACGATATCATATTTACGAGTCCTGATTTAGAAACTAAACAGACTGCGTCGTAAATTTTTGCAATACCTTTTTCGTCAGTGATCTACTTCAATTTAAATTTCACGACAAAAGTCAATAACTCGAAGAAAAAGAAGGAAAACGATCAAGCTTACATATTTCAAAATAATTTCAAATTAATTTCATAAATTCCTGTATGACGTTGTCAGTTTAAATTTGAAACACTTCGAGCACTCCTTTAAAACCCTAATTCCTCGTTCTTCCCGGAAAATACGAACCTCCTGTATTTAAAAATAATTTTCAATTAATTTTACTCTTTCTGTAACGTCATCGATCGTATCGATCCAATCTTATCAGATCGATCTAAACTGGAAGTACACCTCGAGCTTCTTTCAAATTCTAATTTCTTAATAATCTCTAGCTTCACTCAACGATCAGCACACGTAACATTCTTACATAACACTCTTCTCGATCCAACAACACACTTTTGTCTTCCGATAAAACGAAACGCGAAAATAAAACAAATCGCGGTGTTATCAAAACCAATTGTCAACCTCTCAGAAAACTTTCCGTATCTGGCAACGTCTATCTGATCCCGGTTATCTCGCTCGATCCTCTCGCAGCATTCCGCTCGCCAACATCGTACCTACACACGTGTGCGTACAGGTGCAAATGAACCTTTTTAAGGGTAAACGGTGAATTGTCGAAGAGGTAGAACGCGCGGCGCAAGGGTTCGGGGGGAAGAGGGTGTCGGTCCGTAGTATCAGGGAGTACCACCTAACGATGCACATATAAGCCCGTAAAAGAGGATCCCGAAGCGGGAATAGAAGCAGCGCGGCGCTCGAAGGAAAAGGGGATGTCTAGGGGGGCGACTAGGGGAGGTGGGTGGGTTGGGGGCGGTGGGCCAGAGTCAGTATCCTCGAGAAGCTTTTGCAAGCCGAGTCGAACTTGTCGCTCGCGTTGTGTGCGGTGCTGATGGTGGGGAAACTGGTCGGTCGATGCGCTCGGTCGCTGCCGGAGCTGCAGGGGGCTGTTTTTGCGGGTGTGGCTTAACGCACCCCCTGTCGCCCCACTGACCCTCGCTTCCTTGCCCCAGGAATTAGCAAGCGTTCCTCCCTCTTTCCCCGTTCCTCCAACTAGCCACCGT
>NW_017100404.1:122351-123844 GCF_001263275.1 Habropoda laboriosa | reverse complement strand
CTCGATCCGTTTCTCCGTCTCTCTCTCACTCTCTGTTCCTCATTCCGTCTTCCTTTACCTTCCTCTTCCCAAAAGCCCCTTTCGCCGAGCAGCCGCCCCTGCGTCTAGGCCCCGAGGGCAAGAGCGTGAGCGCGAAACTACGAGAGTTCAGGCTTGCTCGATCGTGTCTACGTGATCAACGAAGCTAGCTAGCCTCGGAATCGCCTCGCTGGAAATATGGAAATTCACGCTTTGAGACGGTTTCCACGAAGAGAGCGCGCTTGTTGTCTTGGGCAGCGGCGATTTTGTCCCGCGTTTGTGCGGAATGAAAGTTGTTCGGTGGAGCTGGTATGTGGTAGAGAGTACGGCGGACTGGTTAATTTCTTTGGGAAACACTTTTACCGGGAGGTTTCTTTTTCGTTTGGAAAAATCGACGCTGAAATGCTATCTGTACCTTTTTCCCCCTATTTCTTGCTTGTTTTGATATCCTTTCTGCCGAGGTGTATTCTATTTGTAAAGATCGAGATTTGCTTTATTAATTCTTCCTTGATTTTTATCGTGATACGAAGTAGTTTTAGGGTCTACCTTTTTAATTTGGAAAAAATCGATGCTACGCTTCTTCGTTCTTCTTTTTTTCTCTCTCAAGCTGCACTTGACGTAGATGTGCTTTCTTCGGTTTGATTTAGGAAGATCCTTATCGCAGTTACAGAGATCTGTTTTATTTATTCCCTCTTATCGTGACATATTTAGTATTCGCCGATTGCAGGTTAATGTTCGCGGCTGTTTTTACGACAAGATTGATTACTGACGCGCGTATGATATCGCAGCAACAACTGACTACATATTGAGTCAGAGTTAAACGACGAGGCTAAAATTGATGGTCGGTTCCAAGCTACAAGTAGTTAATAAGGTTCGAATTGAAATCCATAACCCTTTCTGTTTCTAACAAATTAACAACGTTACGGTGTTTCTAGCCGTTTGGCGACAACAGTATCCGCCGACAGGTATTAAAAATTCCTCCATCGATCGTTTATAAAATGCTGCTTCATTGTTCATCCAATTTCCGTATCATTTAATTGAATTCTTTAAGCGCCTCGAATTCTTCGGCGCTTGTGTGTGTGTTTCTTTTTTTTGCAATTTTTTTGCAATTCGTTGACATAAATTACGGTTCCGGTGAGTGGGGAAACTCGTACTTTGAAGATTTGAAAAAATTATATGTTTGTCAGACGATAATTATTTTCCAAACTTACGAAGGAACATCTCAGAATAATAATCACCGATATTGACGAAACTTTGGTATATAGTAATTCACAAGAAAAATATTCAAAACGTCCTTTTTTATTGGCAATCGTCAACATTGAGGGGATGAAAATCGCCCTCAAAGTTGGAGATAGTAAATATATTTAATCTAATATCTCGAAAACTATTAAAGATAGAGAAATAAGGGCAAACTCACGAATCTTGCATTTTTCAACGCCAAATTTGAGAAATAAAAAATTATAAATAATTTTGTA
>NW_017100404.1:103727-122174 GCF_001263275.1 Habropoda laboriosa | reverse complement strand
CAACGTCAAATTTGAAAAATAAAAAATTACAAATAATTTTGTAATTTTCAAATTTTCCTCTATCTCTAATAATTTTACAATCCAAGTATGTTTATTGCCGTCATTCTTTACAGCGATTTTCCCCCTTTTAATGTAGAGAATTATCAATAAAAACAAAATACGTGTCAAATACTTTTTTCAGTACTATCATACACCAAAGTTTCATAAAAATCAGTGTTTATCACTTCAGGATGTTCCCTGTGTCAGTGCAACCTAACACTTAAGTACCTACACAGAAATCTGGAATTTGTCGATATTTTTACCACGATTCCCCTAAAATTAGTGCGAAATTCCATATCGCCGTGAGTATTCTATTAGCTACTAATTAACCAGCGAATCAATCGAGCAGTTGTAATTTAAAGTACATACAAAAGGAGGCGTTTGTTCCGCGGGAGACCTTGTTGCTGCAAGAAAACTCGATCAAAGCGGAACGCCGGCAAACAAATAACTATATAATTAAAGCGGCACGATGAATTTCAGTTCGGTTAGAACAGCAGGTAACCGTGTAGGCGGGTATCGTCACTCGCCAAACCGACGAGTGATGCAAACGTATAAATAGTTAATTAAACAATCCTGAAAAAGTCTGACCTGGTTGGAATTTATACCAGTCCTGCTAGCCTTTCGAGTTCAATGGATTCGTGGCGAGCGTGTGTATTGTGTACAGAACTAATTAAAAATTAGTTAATAGAAAACGACGAACCGAGAACGCACATCAGATGTGCGTCGATCTTCGTTACTTTCTTCTTATAATTGCAAACTTCGTTTTCTACTTATCCAAAAGAGTAGGAAAAAGGAGAGAAGATTCCATACGCTCAGCCACTGTTTCGAGGAAGATTAATATTAACAGCATATTCGAGACAAGTAGTCGATAAACTGATTAAGTTTCGTTATCGGTATTAGCACATCTGATATTTCCGTTCCGCGCTTATCAACGTGTTTATTGTTAAAAGTACGAACGGAATATGTGTGTTATTTTTACACGGCGATTACGATTATGGCACATTAGTCGAGCACGGTAAGTGTCATCCTTAATAAAACCGTGCTCCCCCGCGGAGGATTCGTCGATAATTTTCAAGCTCGTTTACCTCCGGAAAATTAAAGGAAAACGTCCAACGCACACCCGCGTATCACGCCTTGTTTTCACGGCGTAAGTTTATTTTGGCAGCCGTTCATCTTGTTTACAGTTCCATACCTCAAATCGATATTACGAGTAATTAGCAAACGGTATCGAGGAATACGAATTAACCGGGCTCTTTTGTATTTATCGCCAGGCTTTTAGAAACCGATACACTTTCCCCCCGACGCTTTAACGAGTACGTGAAATGAACAGGGATAAACGCATCAGCTCGTTATCCATCGGGAGGAAAAATGGGGAAGGAAAGTGTACTACGTTCTTCCTCCTCTTTTCATATCAATTCAGCCGCGGCTACGTTTTAAAAAACAAGTTTCTAGGAAATTTCCTTGGAAAACGGCGAAGGTACACATCATTTGTGAAAGCTTGCGTGTTACAGTCAAAGAACTGGATTTACGTGCAATTCTGGGAAAAGCTTCAATGGTAGCTTTCATGGTATTGATCATTCTTTACCTATGAATACAGTGCCGTAGACTTGAGCAGGTGAATTTCAATTTGAAAATTATTACAAATATTGGGAAAACAGTGTACGAAACATTTCACGAGATTGTTAATTTGATTGCAAGTGTGACAAAACTGTTTCGTACTAATATCGCAAGCGAGAATATCGAGAACGAAACGGGAACAGCGATGAATCACAGAAAAGGTGTCGATAAGATGTCTTTCTAAATATGACACGACGCGAAATAAACTAAGTGCAACGATACGGGACCTTGGTGGAAAGAGAGAAAAGTAGAATTAATCCTGGAAGTAGCACGAGGAATAATCGAACACGTTCGATCACGTGCCGCTGACTCGCACGATTACCGCTTAATACAGTTCCGATTGCGCCTTTTTACTCTTTTGTCCGTCCCTTTCTTCCCCATTTCCTTTCCTTTCCACTTCCGCGGTACGAGCAAATCAATTATCGTTAAAAGAAGAACCTTTAACCTCCTTCCTTTTTTCCGTCTTCCACTCGCCGGGAAACTAATTACCACAGCAAAGAAACCCCTTCCCTTTTTTTTTTTTTTTGCGCTGAATCTCTTCCTTCCTCCCTTTTTCCTTTCCGCTCCTTGAAACCGGGACGGTTCCTTAACTAATTGATACGTTCGGTAACTATTTCGTAACCACTTTCCCCGCTCGTCCGAGGATTCGAACGTGAGTTGGTGCAGCAGGGAGGAAAATAAACGGGCTAGGAAGAGGACAGACGTGATGCAGAACGGCGACATTGAAACAGCAACAACAACGACGACGGTCCATTTGTGAAGAGTGGCGCACGGGCCACGGTCGTTGCCCGACATGGTTTCGATTGTTGCTTCACTCGTCTCCACCCTGTGTGGCTCCCGCCCCGTTTCCGCGCTCTTTTTTCCCTCTTTGCTGCTAGTGCCGTGCCGTCACGACACACGAGAAAACAGCTGTTATTCCGCTATCCCCGGCGTGCCGCGCAAACGCTCCGCGAAAAAGAGCGAATTCGAGCACACAGCAGAGCTTGACTTCGAACCGCCTGGTCGACGTTCCATCCGTCGTCTACGGACTTGCCCAGGACGGACGTTAGAATTTCTGTTGTTTTGTTAGTTTTATCGTCTCTGGTGTGAGAGTTCAATGTAAAATGTTAGACACGATACTTGTTTGGATTATTTTACTTTTGGGTTTTGGGTGATTGGAGAAATTTTATTTTTGGGCTTTAGGAGACTTTAAGTAGGTTGTTCTATTTAAGAGTGAAGTCTTGAGACTGTGATTTTTGAAATTTCTAGGAGATTGAAGAAGTGTGAGTTGTTTAATTTAAATGTGAAGTTTTGAAATTATGATTTTTATTATTTTCAATATTAGGCAAGATCGTGAAAATACTGAACATATTTGGTCTAATATCTCGGAAAGTATTAGAGATAGACGAGTGGTGTAAATTGAATAATAGAAAATTCGTCAATTTCTCCAATAGTTCTCGAGATATTACCGACTCGAAATTTAAGGGCGATTTTCACCCCTTCACTGTAGACGATTGCCGATATAAGAAAGTAGGTGACGTATACATTTTTTCAAAACTACTGTGCACCAAAATTTCGGGATGTTCCCTCGTCAGAAGAATAAAGCTCCTCCACCCTGTGTTTCGACAAAAATAAAAGCTCGCGAAAGTATGTCACACGTTGCATTTATATATTTTTCCAATGAAATTCGTTTAAAGGCTTCCAGTAAGAAATGGAAACTTCAAATTTCGTCCGTGCGCATAATACCACGTTGAAGAAATGTCCCTTAGTTTCACCTCAAACACATTAACATCAGGCTAATTATTATACATGAAATGCGTCCGCCTTAAGTATGCAAAACCATCTCATGATGCTAAGCGTCCACTTTTCCTTTCCGAAATGCATACGAAAGAAGGAGAGACGTAGAAAGCTCGCCAGTCGTACGCGCGAGCAGTATGATTAACCGAGTGACTAATTAGAAGAAAAAAGCGCAGGAGCACTCAGGAGCGCAAACATAATTAGGGGGCGGTTGGGAAGAAATAAAGAAAAAGGGGTAGATTGTTTGAGGACACGCGATCCACCGTGTTCCTCGGCCAAAGTCCACGATGACCGACTAGCCATCGCTAATGGCGATGGTAAAAAGTGTTTACACGCGTTTACAAAGAGCCCGGGACCCGCCCAAGATCGGACGCCGCGCTTAATTCGCTGTGTCAAAACAGAAAGTCGTCTGTTTCTCACGGACGACCTGTAGAGCCGTTTCGCGACATTGTAAATAAATAGTATACACGTAGCCTCGCGTCTCGTCGCTGCCAGAATTTCACGCTGTTCGTTTCGCGGTAAAGCTGAACCGAGAGGGCTAAACAGAAAGTTAAATACAAGTTTCGTGCACGTTTTTCGGTATTTTGTGTCTAGTTTTTTTCTCATGATCGCGTAAATATTTACACTTTTATGGAGTTAAATTTAGATTCTGAATACATTCCTAATATGTAGTTTTAGAGGAATATTCATACAAATCGGTGTAAAACATTGACGACAATTGTGATTATCTTTTGTTTTTTTTAAGAAATCACTAATTTTCTTTATGCTGTAACTTTGCAGGTATATTTGTTCATATTTACAAAATTTTTGACGCGGAGTAAATTTGGGTAAAAAGTAGAAAGTTTCGAACGATGTATTACCTAGGGAGTATTATCGAAGTCATTGATAAAAATGAAAATGCAATTTTTTATTCAGTATACAAACATAAAAAGAAGCAGAACTTGCTTCTGTTAATAAAGTTCATACGAGAATTGTTAATTAATATTTTGTCATTTTTATGGACACATTTTTTAGTCCAAAATGCAATGCATGATTTATAATATGTAAGTGTAACACATGCATGTATAATTTAGGTAATATCACATAATATTCGAGGTTTTTCTCACCTGCATTTGCACCGAATTTACAAAACAATTACGACAACTTGGTGCATTTAGAAAAAATAATTGCAAGCTACTTAAAATTACTATATTTTCTGTATAAATATTTTACACTTCTTCCTTGCTGAAATTTACGTTACTTACGCAAATATCCACTCCCATCAACATAATATCCTATTACTAGGCTACGGGTGTTTATGCAATTATAACATATCAAAATATACAAAATACATGAGAGTAACGTACTCTTCATTACCAACAGGCCTTGCCTGTTACAAAAAAAAAAAAATAAATAAATAAATAAAGCGACTGAAATCTACAGAGAATAAAGGACAATCTAACTGACATTCGTGAACATAAATGGTGCATTTATCTCGAAAGATTCTAACGTTACTCCCGCGTATTTTACATACTTCAACAAGCTATAATTGCATAAACATTCGCAATCTACCCACTGCAATATTATCCATCCTCGATACACCAATTTACCCCTTATTTCTCTCCACAATTCTTCCTCCTGTGAATTTAATCACTTTCTCGATTATTGAATGCTGTCTATAACACAATTCTTTTTTTTTTCACATCAATCCCCTTACCATAATGTATTACAAATTATTCCAACAAACTTCTTGTAAAAATTTCCTTTCGTTAATCAAAAAATCTGTTTCAGCCGTTGTTTCCTTAACCCTCATCCGTCCCTCGTGTCAGTTTGACACATTTTTCCGGTAAAAAATTGTATCATTCGACTATTGATAGAAAAAGTTTTTTCTTTATTTTCTGTATTTAATAAAAGAATTTACAAGATTAATTATTTATCTTTTCGTTTAATTGATTTCTTACCATTGTGTCAAATTAACACCGGGGGACCTATTAAGATGCGAAACTGAGGGACGAACGAGGGTTAAAAAGTACCCCGCGCGTTGCTTATCGTGCACTAATATTCAGACGTTGCTTTTCGATAATACTAACCTCTGTTAGACTTGCACGTATGTACCTATCCGTGAACCACAGAGCGAGCGTTCAGTAAAATTTCACGGGCTCGCCGCAACGAAACGTTTTTCGAAGCGGCTACGCGATTCATGAAACGTTAAAACATTCTAGCAACAAGTGAGTTTCATTATTATTGCAGTAACATTTGAACGCGGGTCGGTACAAGGAGCGTAAATTACCGCGCGACGTGTTGCTTGCCATCGTTCATAGATACGCCAAGGGGATGGGCGCAGAAAGAGGGTGCTGGCGGGAGGGTGTGCGTAGAGAAAGGGAAGGAAGAAGTGAAACAAAATTTTTATTACAAAGCGCTTTTTAAATTACAATGGCTCCGTTCGCGTTACGAATTTTCCCCTGGGAATATTTTCGCTTCTGGCGTATGTTAATTGGATGTTAACTACTTTCCTGCTTGGCGAAGCCAGATTAGACAATAAAGTGCTTGTTAGCGAACAACTATTTAATATTAAAAACTATAAGTACCGCTCGTGATTGTAAAATATTCAAATACATGCACATGCATATCGCGCGTATGAAATTAACATTCCTTCCGCGGAGCTCGTGGCGTATCTACGTTCGTGCATTAACGTTATAAAATATGAATTACTTGCTGTTGTAGCATAAGTTTTTTTTAGTTTTTTCGACAATCGGCGTACATGCGTGCACGTGTGCACGTTTATTTGAAAAGCGTCGTCAAGGATGTACAACTGAGTACAGTAAATTCTCCACAAGTGTCAGTTCGCAAGGAACCGAAACCTGACACTTGTAGAGTCATGGACTACGACGAGGGTGCGAATATAAGTATGAAAGGGTGCCTTTTTTTTTTTGGCGGAAGGATAAAGTATTGTTCGTTCGTAAGAGCGTAAGAGTGTAGGGGCACAGTTGATGGAAGAAATATAGCGAGATCGTGAAATTGATCAGGCGTCAAAGTTTACATCTTCGAGCATATCGACAGAAGTTTGAGAAGATGAGGGCTCGAATTTCAGTGGGGGCCGCATGAAGTGTGTTTTGATTCGGAAAAGTATTGCATTCGATCTTGGGTGTTACTGTATAAAATCTGAAAAGATTCTTACAGTGAAGCACAATACTATATCCATGTCGCCTGATTAGTTCTCAATTGAAGCGTTTGATTCATTTACTCTCTTAATCGGAGTACATGTAATTCAGTATATTACTCACTATTTATAGTTTGATCTATTCATTATTGGTGGTTCCTAAGAGCAGTGAAGATTACTCACAGTAATTTGAACACTTGAAAATAAACAATTGCAAAATTATTTCTAGTTCAATCACCTCCAATTTACATTCCAAATGGTTTCAACAGACGTGTCGAAATCTAATTTTCACCATGCAAATGACTGCAACATTTAAAATGTCAGTTTGAAAAAAAATCAAGAAGCAGCATATGCAAGAATATTTTTTCGAAAAAGCAATATCTTCTAAATCAAGTTCAATTATTCAAAAATACTTATATAAAAATAAGCAGTTACAAAAACTCCTAAATTTACATCGACGAAGCTATACCAGAATCTGCACACACTTATCATTAAAAAATCTCAAGAAACGATAAAAGAATTTGCCTGACAACCTTCTAAAAACAACCCACAAACCTCACAATTAACATTACATTAATCACAAAATTGTTTTGAACATCGAACGAAGGATCGATCCGTATCTGCAAAAATTCTTCCCTCCTAATCCTCCTAAATCGCAACCCGCAGGCGTTCGATCGAATTACGGCGGGGGAACGATTCGCGTGGCGGAATTTCGGTCGCGACTGTGTGCCGACAGCTGCCCATGCACCGCGGCAAACGAATGTACCGAGGCGAACAAAAAGTGAGAATCCGTAGCCAAGAATAATCGAATTTACCGCACGTTATAGGACGTTAAAATTTCCGTGGCCGGGCAATCGGTCCGCACTTGTTATTCTCTTTCCTCTTTTCTCCGATGCGACCGTCTATGTATATCTGTGCGTGTATGTGTGTCTGTATGATCGAGTCTTCTCTAGTTATGATCTCTCTGTTGTGCTCTCCCTTTCTCGTCGTTTCTATGGCGGTGCAGACTAGCCACGGACACGCTTATAGCTCGAACAATCGTACGACTATTAGCAAACTATTACAATATCGATACCGGTAGATGGGTCGATAGATAACAACGAGCCATCAGCTGTTGCGCTGATCGGCTATCTCCGATAGAGTGTGGCCGACATCCTTGCGTGACCACGGTGATCCCCCTAAATTGGCCCTCATAAATTGGCAGTCTGAGTGGCCGGAAACTTCGCCTTTCGCTGAAGGACGGCTGCCTGACGTGCCGCGAAAAGAGCTATCGATGCGTTTTGCAAGATGATTTAATTGCCGCACGATGGAAACTGACACTACGAACCCCCTTTTCGCGGGATTCTCAGGCGACGCTGATTTTTATGGAATTAAGTCTGCCGTTTTGTTAGAACAGAGGGATATGTATAGTTTGCAAATAATTCAACGAAATATTGAATCCTGTGATTTGTGAGTACGTGTAGATAATAAAATGAAGGGAACAGTGTTTTTGGAATGCAGAGTGTTCGCAAAATAATTGCTGTTGTTATTGTATATTTGCGATAAGTAGAAGATGAAAAAGTCAACGTATTCGTCCGATGTTAACAATTTCTCACATTTCTAAGAATATCAAATTTCAAAGATTATACTAATTAATAATTTAAGAATGTAGTACAATATTTATATTACACAAGGATGAAAAATTTTAGGACAAAGGTAGAACATTGTATTATAAGAAAAGCAAGCTTGCAATGCACAATGATCCCAAAATTTGGTCGCCAGTGTATATGTACCTACTTGTTAACATTTTTCACAATATTTTATTATTGCAAAATTAGGAAATAGCTGCCAAAACGCTAGAGCTTCTAAACTCTAAAGTGGAATAAAAATTCGTCTCTAACATCGCTCATCAGACGAGTGGTCTGTAGTTAAGGGGACTCGTCACATTACGAGATTCCAGGCAGAATAATTTAGCAACGACTGTTCAGCAAGTGTTCCGACAACTAACGAACAGAAGTCTCCATTTTCCTCAGGTTCACGTGATAGAGGAGCTTAGGATCGTCTATCGCCGATCGTAAACACCGATGGATGCTGCAGCAGCAGCGACGGCGTGTTTCATTATGCGTATTGTTAAACGCGTCGCTCGTTAAGACAATTTTATCGAGCGAAATTCCTACGCCGTGCAGCAAGCATCGCGCGATAACCTCGCAGTCGCGCGATTTTTTATCGCCTCGCGAGTCGACGGACCGTGAAATGTTGGCGGTAAAAAAGAAAAGAATAGGGCGTAGGCGAACGCATCGGTGATCTAACGGAGTACGGTAAAGTTCAGCCTGCCAGGGGAGTAATTTATCCAGTAATTTGTCCGGAAATAAAAGTATATCCAATTAAAAGCTCCGCGGTATCTATTCCGTTTAAAGGCCGTCCCGTGAATCATGCTATTTATCGGGTTATCCGCATTCGAGCTGACTGACAAGGGAAACAAGAGGGGAAAAAATAAACAGAGCGATTTCAGCGGGACTTTACAAAACATGTAAAGTAATCTACAACGGTGGATTTATGCCCCCCTATGCGTAACTTCGAGAAATAAAATCGCAAAGGCACGAAGTTTTTTGTCAAGCGGTAAAACGATGACTTGTAATTACCCATGGGATGGTATTTTGTTTGCCAGGATGTATAGTGTAACGTTTATTCGACGATAAGCGGGAAAGTTTTTTTATCAGAGGAAATTTTAAGAGCTGTTTCAGCTTGAAAGAATTCTGATTTTATTTACCCTGACTATTGAAAGTATTGATTTTAAAATGTTTGCAAGAAATGTTAACACTGTGTACAGCTTAAATATTCGGATATTTGTAGAATGTGACGTTCGTAGTAGAAAAATCGAAATCAGTGCTATTATCGTCTTTATAACAAAAAAGAATTTACAACGATGTCGAAAAATTTAATATGATTTTCTTCGTTCTCTATCCTCCGTTTTATTAAACGAAAAAAGGTAAAATGAGTCGTTGCTTTTGAAACAAAAGGGTAAAATGAGACCTTGAAAAATTTTTGCTTTACATTATCATATTCTACATGAAAAACGACGAAGAAAACGTTGTTACATTTTGCTCGTGTCAACTACCGTTCAGTAGTTTTTTCAAACGGCAAAAATAGACACCCTCTGTGTAGCTTATTAAGCATTGTAATTTATACTGTAAAAATACAAACCTTTCTATCTATTAAAGTTCTTAAAAAATAAATAAAAGGGCATTGAAAAATATGTAGCAATATTGTACGTTAAAAATAATATTATACACATTTAATATAAATTTATACTTTATCATGTGTCTATACTGCTTGATATTTTAACAGCCCAAATTTTTAATTGCTATCGCAATACTCGGTACACAAATGTGTCCTTGCAAGCACGTTGATTCATATATATTACGACAATGAATAATGAAAGAGGGTTACGTAGGAGAGTTACGTCTTCGAGCACTTCACTTAAATAAATCGGCGTGAAATAAAAAATAACTAAACAACGTATCACTGTCTAAAGACATTATCACTTGAACGATATCCGTGTCACGTTAATTCAACCTCAATCCTTCGTTTCAATCGATCTAATAAGCACGCTTGCTCGTACGTTTCGCGGTTACCCCCGTACAAATGACCGCACATCACGCTGTGATTTTTTCCCACGGACTAGCGATTTTTGCAGCCGGAGCAACCAATGTAGAGTGACAGTGGCGGTGTGTATTGCATTATTTTTATTGCTCGGTCGAGTCGACGGATTGTAAAATATGGGGGTGGCGGGAAAAAAAATAACGTGGCATGGCCGTACATAAATGTAACCCCGACCTAGGGGAACATTCGCGGCGGGAAAAGAGGCGGAGATGGGCGCGCCTGGTACGCCATTCAAAATCGATTCCGCAGCGCGGCGTTATAGCCTTCGATGAACGGGTCACGACCATGGAAATATGAATGAAAAACGGCTATGCGCGGTTCTTCGGGAAAAGCCTCGCCTGGAAAAAAAGAAGGCAACCCATGCTGACCGGCGATCGATCGACCACGTGCTCAGCACCTGTTCAGAGCTTTGCCGCCCTTTTTCTCCAACTTTGTAAACACTTAGGTGGCCGACGCGTTTCCCTTCGTCCCGTTTCTTTTTCGCGCGCCACGAGTCGATGTTACTTTGCAAGTTAAATACGCGCGATTGGAAAGAGGTGGAAAATTAGTCTTATCTGTTCTTATCGTTGCATCGTTTTTATTATGCAATTGCGAGGTATAGGTAAGGAGGGAAACACGTTATTCCAGGAAGAGTAAGAATTAAATGCACCTTTGACGTTCTCGTGTTTTATCCGTTCATGTTGCAGAAAATGTTTTACCTTAACGTCAGTGCGTTGTTACTCTTTTTTGTTTCGAATTTTGACACATACACTCAATGGAAACGACATGACACTGTTATAAAAATAATGGAAATTTTAGAAATTTAGAAACGACCATATTCACGCGCTATTTGAATATTAATATATTTCTAACAGGTATAAGCTGCAAGATTACATTTCGGTACATCTACGGTTTAAGTACCATTTCTGAAATATTCAAATATTTCTCAAGCACCTATTCATTAATACTAATTTACGTCCGCTTAATTCATCGAGACCGTTCGTTGCATTCGGAATCGCGACAGGAAAGAACCCGGAACAATGAAATTTCATTTAATTCCAATAACCGTTACAGAAAACTTTTCTACTTGCCACCACCGTTGGAACGCGTAACCGAATTAACCGCATTGTTCCTTACTTTCGGATACCCTAAAGGATTACATAACGAGGCGTCATATCGCTTCCGATCCGCGCGCGTCTTTCATTCCGACGTTCCGGACTAGGTATGTCTAGCTAATTATGAATTTCTCTAGACCGCAATCAATTTTCCCCAGGAACGAAATTGCCGGTAAATTGACGTCGCCGGTAGCCTCCTCGGCTAGGCCAACTATACTTGTAGACTATCCGTTGCTCTCGTAGTGGTGCCCAGACGCTAGGGATCACGCTCGGCTCTTTGTGCTCCGATGGTTACCATCGAGCTACGGGGTTAGAGCAACGAAGACAGTTAGACAGCTTCGAGCCAGTTGAACAAAGACAGGTTACGTGAGCTAGCTTGTGCAAGAGCGAAAACGAGAGAGGAGAGACAGAGAGAAGGAGCGAGAGGGAGATAGAGAGAGCAAGGGTGCTTTTTGGTAGGTGGGCTACAAAGGCGAGAGGGTGGCCCGTGAGGGTGGACCTAAGCGAGGATAAAGGAGAAGGAGAAAGCACACACCAGCATGGTGTATGCCCCCTTTCGGTAGGTGGGCCGGAGGACGATCAATAAGGAACATCGCTGGTGGGGGGTCTTACCAGGACCTCAGGCTACCCCCTACGTTGTCCTGCTTAGGGCGAGGGTCCGCAAGAAAGAACCGAGAAAATATTCTGAAAGGGGTCGTAACGATGTCTCTGTGTGTGTGTGCTCCTGGCTGTGTATGCCTGAGCCGACGCTCTCAGTACCGTGAACTTTGGCTCCCACCATCTAGCGCGCCGCCACCCTCGCAGCTAGGGGAAGATTACACACGTACGACGACACGTAAGAGCGAGTACCATTCCGCTCTCTTCTCCGCTCCTTTCCTCCCGGCCAACACGCTGACCACGTGTGCCCGTTTCGTTTCTCGGGAGCTTTATGACTGCGGAGCAGGGGTTTGTTGCCTCAGAGAGAATTTCGGAGAAAATGAGCACCGAAGAAAAAAACCTCACGACCAATTACTCTTCCTCTCTGTTTCGCTTTCGCGGGTAAACATTGCTCGCGCGTGTATGTTGTGTGTGGAAGGGTGAGGTTCTTTTTTCTCCCGCTGGAAGGAATGTTTCCACGAGGGACGGAAGGGATGATTTTTCTTCCGCGTATTTTAATGTAGGATATTTGTAATCTTTTAGCCCAAACCTCCCCCCTCTGGTTTCAATGGAATAGTTAGCTTTATCGGTGTACGAAGAGAAGGCGGGGAGGAAAAAAGAGGAATCAACGTTTACACGCTACCCTCCGCGTTTTCTTTTTTTCAACGTCCACGTGGCCGGACTTTTTCGTACGAGGAAAAATACCGTACACCTGTTTGAATGCGCTCGCCGTAAGCGTTCTTCGGAACCGGAGATGTAATCTGCGGGATCGAATACATTACCCATTTTTTCCCGCGGAAATCTGGGGATGAATCGAATCGTACGCGGGACAGGCAATATTTTCAATTTCTGCGACAGAGACATAGCATAGCTAAAGCTTCGTAGTAAGATAATTATAGACATATAGACACATGCCTTTCTTACGAGATAAGGCATCCGGTTCGAAATTGACGGGAGAACGAAGCCCGATCGAGGCAGAGTTAACAAAATTTCGACATATCGTACCGTTCACGATGCCACGGAATAATTACACAAAGGCCGTGTGTCGGTTTCCGAGGTTCGAAATCGCCACTGGTGGATAGGTAAAAAATGACCGCAACGAGGTTACATTGCGGATCGATTTCAATCTAATTTCGCGCCGTGTAGGACGTGCGCGTCGCCAAAAGCCCGTCAAGGAATCAGTGTCAATTAACGGCGATGAAAGCAAAAGCGGAGATCGACCATGAATATTCATTCCCCTTCGGAGAATTTAATAGCCGCCAGGTTCCGCTGCCCGTGGCTACAAGTGTCGAAGAAAAGAAACGACGGGGAAAACAGAGGGAAACATCGACAGCAGAAGAGATATCTCCCTCGATGTTTGATCGTCCCGTATACATATGTGGTCCGCGTCGAATATCCACCACGGGCAAGTATCCGCTGGGAAGGTGAATTGCGAGGGTTGAAACGCGTGTCCGTAAACGTACACACTGCGTGTACGCATACGTGTCGTAGGTGTGCGTGTTTATTCGCGGCGGGCGGAAGCGTCTAATCCATCGGGTGGGCATTGTTGTCAGACATATTGGGGTTTGTTCTTGAGGCAGCGGCTCCAGGGAGGAGAAGGTGGCGGATGAGAAGGAGGCGGTGGAAGGTGGTCAGGTGGGTGATTCGAAGAGAGTGGCCCGAGGAAAGGGGGGAGGGTGAGGGTGGTTAGCTTTATTGATCTGTAAGACTGCCAACCTACACACTCTGCTTACCCGCCCTCCTCTTCGTTCTCCACATTCACCACCTCCGGCTTCTCTTCCTACGATGTACCGTGTCTCTCTTTCTATCTAGTCCTCCCCTTGTTCCGCAATACCTCTATACCTGCCAGCTTCTCCGTTTCTCTCCCTCTCTCTCTCTCTCTCTCTACCTACAAACCGTATATGCAGCCCCGGTATTGTCACTCTCTCACTCTTCCTATCACTCCTTCCGTCTCTCTTCCGCGGGGTTTCTCGTCCCTCCTGCCTTCCTGTAAGCTCTACGTACCTACTCCAAGCCACCCTTGACGCTGGCTTAGCAAGGGACAACCCCCGACCATCACCATCTCCAGCAACGCCACTCCGTTCTCTCACTCTCTTTCTCGCCCTCCTCCTCCTCCCGCTGCACCAGTCTGCTTCGCCTCGTCCTCTTCCACATCACACGCCACCACTTCGTGTATCCCCCTTTTCTCTCCTAGTCGATGGACCTACCCGGATTCACAAGCAACTAACCAACACGCAAGTCGCTTAAACCCAAGCTCAACCTAGTCTCATTGTGTTTGTGTAACGCCCGAAGACCGCACCGACAATGCGCGCCCACTGTAACTTTCTCGACGCACACACTTTCCCGCGAATTTTCTCCTTTTCTTCTGACCATGTTTCCTCTGCCTTTACCCTTTTCCGCATCTTCGCCGTCCACGTCTTTCTGCTCCGCCATCGGTTTTTCCTCTGTTTGCGCTCTGCCTTTTGATTCTACGCTCTCCTTCTCTCTTCTTTTTTTTTCTGTCTTTCCACGGTCAACCAGCCCGCTGTTCCCCCTTCGGGACACGAGGAGAGAGGATTTAAAGTTTCTTCGTCGCCGTTTCTTTTTCCTCCGCGATACGTTAACCAAGCGGGAAACTTTGATCGTCCGGAGAGCTGAAAGAGGGATTTCGATTCTTTCTTTCTTCTGCTCGCCTCGGGGAGCACGTGGTGGTTGTGAAGTAAGACAGCCGCTGAGAAAGGAAGGTTGACTAATTCTCTGCTTGATTTGTTTATGACAGACGTGGCGCTTGTCGTCCCTACAGGTTGAAGGGGATGTTTTTTTTTTTGCTCGTAATAAAGTTTATGTTTTCCTATTTACGTCAGCAGAATGCCGGACGTATTCGGGATTCTTTCTGAATTTAATTTTTATTTTCACTCAGTTACCGGTATCCCGTTAATTAGTTGCAGCATTAATTTAAGAGGGCACTTTTAATCGCGCCTGCAGCTAAAGTATTTCACAGCTGAAAAAGTTACAGCTTGACAAATTCTAGTTTCCCGCTGGCTTATCTAAACAGAACAGCTTGATTAATTATAGAATGAATAGTTTAACAGTTCGCCTCGTTTTTTCTCTTTTTACTAACACGCGGAGAATGTAAGCATTTTTTCATCCCCCTTTTCGCGTTTCTTTCTTTTCACTCTTATTCCGCAGATACCGTATAATCACGGAGAATATTCCTTCTATCCCTACCATTGAACTTCATTAAAAGTAGATTAGTTTCAATCTGAATATTAAACAACAACGATCGATCAACTCACCCCGTGTACTATACACTCCGATATACGCTCTTCTTTTCTCTCTCTCTCTCTCTCTCGATGAAATCCTCTCAATCCGCCAGAAATCCTCGATAGCGAATTTTTCCCGGCTGAACGCCCGTGGGCGTCAATTAATCTTAATTACACTTTACGTAATTACATTCTTTCGCCCTGTGGACGCGTACGTGTCTCTATCCCTTTTCCAGGAGTTACCAGGAACGAGATATAAGTGATTTCGAAGCGTCCCCGGCCACTTTCGTGGTCCAACCCTCTTTCAGTTTCATCCATCCTTTCCTTCCCATTCTCATTTCCCTCTCTCTCTCTCTCTCTCTCTCCCTCCTTCTCCCTCTCTCTAGCGGGCATTTTTCTTACGTGGCCCTTTTCCTCCGGTTCTCTCAGCCTTCCGGCCGATGTCGGGGTCGTCTCGCCATTCATCCAACCGTACCGGTATTCGTGCGTCGGTGCACACCCACACACGCACACATACGTACACGGGCCGATGAGCAGAGCAGCACTCCTATGACGTGAGATTAAATTCTAACGGGCCAGCTCCCCAACGTACAGGCATTTTTCTTACCTCGCCTGCTGAAGGTCTACGTGCCTAAATTAATACCCACTCCCGCGTGTCTCCGCACACAGTCTTAGAAGCACACGTATACAGCTTTTGCGGTGTACGGAAGCGTTGGCACACGCGCGGCCGCTTAAGTATGGTTTACGGGGATGGAAGCGAGGCGTGTATGTAGAATGCACATGTACGCGCGAACACATCCCCGCGTGGTTGGAATACTCGTAGCGGCATACGGGCATTTCGACTCCCCCCCGTTGAATTTCTAGCGGCCATTATTTAGCGCGCTTAGAACTTGCTGCTGTTGGGGTAATGGCGCCCTTTCCTGCGCCTGTGTGCAAACCGTGTGGACGAAGTATCGTTGAACGTAGACGACGTGGACGACGACGACGACGACGTAGCACGGTTGGCCCCCGGGCTTCGGAGCCCCGGCTGCTGGCAATCTGGGAATTCCTGTTACTTCTTTGCCCGTAATGAGTCAACCCCTCGCTGAATTGTCAACGAAGGGTATACACCGCACGGTTGGAGATGTAGGAACAAATCGGACGGTTTGTTATTTCGCTGGCTGAAGTCGGAGAGGAATTTGGAAATTTGATTTTTCACGTTCCGGCAGAGTGACTTCTTCCGGGGATTTTTGATAGTTAGTGGAACGAAGGAATTTGGGAAGATATCGTTGAATTGCTCTAGTCGAAGCGTGGAAGTCTTTTGGGTTTATTTTACATGGAGATATCATCCGAAATTTGATTAAATTATTTACTTCGAATATTGTTGTCTATATTTTGGAAAGTTTACATTTTTTTTTATTGCTTCGTGAAGTGTGGTTAAATTATATAGCAGAAGTTATTTAAATTTCAAGTATAATAACGGTGAGCGAATCTTGGTAAATTGTGAAAAATGAGTAGGTTGTAAAGAATTAAATAAATTAGAAGCAGTATTTTATTTTAGTATGTAAATCTTTCTTTCTTTTTCAAACTGTTTTTCTTATATTCAATATTTCGTAGGATCTCCCACTTCTTGTTGCCAATATAAATGTTATAACATATCTTATTCGCAGTTCACGTTATTAATAATAACAGTTGGTCACGTGCTTCCACACTAAAATATCGCGAATGTAAGCTATTGAAAACTATTTACTAGCAAATGCTAGCAAAAATTAGTAGCATTCGTGTTATTATTATTTTACACCAGCAGGTTATTTCACTTTCCACGATAAAGCGTACGAATAAAAAAAACATCCAATTTACTTCTCTAAATTGTTCCAGCAACCCAAGAATGTTCCTCCGTTCAGTTTTCTCAGCTTCTAATTGGAACGACTATTTCTTTCCCTCATTCTACTTCGTTACTGACACAGCTATTATCAATACAAACACCCTCCAAAAGTACAACAAATTCCCACAAAAGTAAGCCTCCATCTTATTCTCTTCTAACACAATTATCTCCACATTCATCCTTACTTCCCCTAAAAAAACGCGAAACAACATTACCCATAATTCGAAATTCAACTCCAGGTACTGGAATTAAACATTCGGCATATTTCAACAATTTCCTGGGTCGAAAACTTGTCCCGTTATTCATCGTATTCAGCATCTAATCGCGATGGCTGCACATCTGCCTCCTTATTTCTCGGCTGCGTCTATCCCTTTTTCCCAGGACTGTACTGCTCCGGTGGACTTAGATTTAGGGGCTGCTAGTTGGGGGTAGTTCGCGGGGGGGCTGCGAGGAGAGTCGAAGGGATAGAAGAGGGGCGAGGTATATGGGGGTCGGCGAAGAGGGAGGGTCGGTTGGTTCACATTTACATAGCGGACCCGGCAGGACTAGATGACTAGGCGGTGGGATATTAAGAGGGAGAAAGGGGGTAGGTGGTGGCAATTCTGGCAACATGGCCGCGACCGAGCCGCGCGACGTACACCAAGTGAGTTCCGGGAAATGGTGTTCCGGGGGGTGTGGGTGAGACTGGATTTCCTATGCCGCCGTCACCTTCTCTCCACCCGTTGGTCCACCCCGCACAACGTCTGCTTAGATGCGATTCTCGGACCCGGCTTTATTCGATTATTAAGGACCGCTATTGGATTAAGCACGATTCCGCGACTGATTTCGCGCCCCACCATCCTCTTCGACTAATCCGCCGCCTCGTGCTGTTTTTCACCAACGCCCTGCCACCTTCGAACTGGGTTAAACGCCCTTTCGCGTTGATTGCAACCCCACGCATATGGACCGCTTAACTTTTCTCCGTGAAAAATCGCGCGTCCGCTGGGGGAACAGAGAAGACGGCGGGAATTAGATCTGCGATTAGGTGGTGAAAGAACGAAGACGGTAGTTTATGGGGGAATGTAGCTACTCAGTCGGAGAGCGATGGAGTCTGCCTTCTTCTTCTTAATCCTACGTTGTGACGTATTGAACTTGGAGGAATGCTTACTTTTTACTCGTGTCTAACTGTGGATTTAAGCGACGAACTACTAAACATATGGTTAGTTGTATTAGATAAACCTAGCACTTGAAAATGATCGTTCATATTTCCGAATGTATCCTTTCAAATTTAACGCGATATTTTTCCATCACTTAGCATTCTGTACTAATATTTGCAGATACATGTGTTTAGAAGAAGATGATTGAGACCGCTTGAAAAACTAGAGTAGAACCGATAAGCGGAACAGTCAATTCGGTAAT
>NW_017100404.1:93056-103694 GCF_001263275.1 Habropoda laboriosa | reverse complement strand
CACCATCACGAACGGAAAATGTTTACATCCCGAAAAGGAAGGAACCTACGACCACCAGGAACCAAAGAAAAATTTCAGGGACCAAGCGATAAAATTGGTATTGGCAAGCCAGGAAGACTCTTCTCCCACAGCCAAGGCTCCCTTTTGATTTCCTCGTTATTATTGCTCCTTAATTTTTAGGAAGACTAGAATAGTCTTGCACCCCTCCAGTATGAAATGAAAGTTCCTGTTTTACTATCGCCGCTATTAAACTTATATATATACTGTCGATGTTTACAACATATTTAAAAATCATCGAAATCGCCGATGCCGTCCACTTTCCAAATTACCTTCAATATACACTGGATGACACTCAATGGCGGCTTGCAAGAATTTGCTAAGGCTGTAGCAATAAAAGCAAAAAACATCGATATGGATCGAAAAAATTATATTATTAACCCTTTACCCGCACTCATTTACCCACTGTCCGCGTGTAAATAGTTTACCTTCGTTTCAATCTCCCAACGCAATATTAGTCATAAAATATTAAGTTTCAGTGTAATATCGAGGTGGGTGAAGAACGCCGTTGCGCTGTTTCCACCTCAATTTATTAAGATCTAAGTGCTACGATCGGCGTACAATTTGTCCAGAAAATACAATCGTTTTATTCGTTAATTGTCCCTGTGGCAGTGGTTCGGTGGGTACGTCGCGATGGTTGGCAAAGGAAAAACTGAACTGGAGGTGTAGGCGTACTGGGTTTTCATATTGTTAGGACAGGGAGACAGAAGTAGAGAAACTGGTGGAAACGGAAAATTTGTAGAAAGCAGGGCCCCGTTCGTCCTCGTGCAAACCTGGATGCCACATGTGCGCTTCTTAGGCTACTCGAGGACGAAGGCAAGTCTTAACCCGGGGAGAGACAAGAGAACGGAAACTAAAATCTGAAGGAGTTGGAAAAGAGACAGTTCGCTTGGAAGAATAGAACAAGAATTGTTGGCAGTGACGTACCCGCCGCAATATTAGTGCACAAAAAAATGGTTCACTATCCTTTACAATTTATAATTGTACAATATCTGAAGGCAAAAATTCCTGTATCGAGTCACAGGACCGCCAAGAGTTACTCTCACTGCCGCAACCCCATCGCTGTACACAAATTCTTACGAGCCGCCATTGAGTGTCGCCCCGGCGTACGTTCGAACAACCACCATGTCTCTCCCCCGTCGTTCTCTCCGCTGCCAAGCCTATCACAATCAGGCTTATCGACGAGAAAGACGAAACGATTAATTCGCGTAATTCTTAACGGCGGTACCTCGCCCGATCAAACCCGTGAAACTTGAAGGTACCAGGCTTAGTCCTAATTTAACGGTAGAAGTGAAAACCACCCCTGCCGGCGCTAATTTAAGGCCGCCGCTGCCCGCTCATTTGTTTTAACCGCTCTCCCGTGGGAGAATCGGTGTCGAGGGTAGAGGATGGCGTACGCGGGTCCGCGGGGCTCGGGATGAGGGTGGTGGAAGAGAATGACCGTGGTACCGTGCGGCTGGAACAGGAGGAGGGAGGTGGAGGTGGCGGCGGCGGCGGATAAAACGCGGTTTAGTTTAGTTGCAATTCGCGTTGAAGCACCGGCTGAACAACGGGTTTTAGCCCGGCTTCCAAGAATGCCGGGGTTACCCTTGTTCATTTTGCTCGTCACACCGAGCTTTCAAGTTTAGCTTCTTTTCAGTATCATTCGGTCAAGGCCGTTTTATAACGCGCCGCAAGACTGTCGTGTATTTACGTCTGTCCCCTGTTTTTCGTTCGTCACGCCTGGCCGTTTGTCGCGTCGCGTCGCCCTTGCCAGGGGAAATAGTAACGTAAGGATGCTCTTGCGGAATTCCGTTTTCAGGTAGTCTTCGAATTTCGCAGGTGTTGAAGACTTTTTATTCTTCGATTTCCGGAGTTTGTTGCTGCTGTATAGCACTGTGCATTATAGACACGACGATCGACAGCCAAATAGGAAATTTAAAAAATTCATAATTTGGTCACGAAAGGGTTAAATGGTCTATCCCCCATGTCACATTCGCGTAAAACCAAGCCATGTTCTCCGTCGAATCACGGATTAAAATACGACTTTTCCTTTCATCCACTTAACACGCTATTAACTCCAACCGTAAGTTGACATAAAACAACTCAACACTCTCGAATGTTTCATCAATTTTCTATACACCGGTCAATGAACTTTCACGATACATCAACAGATACAGAACGAAGGTAGAGCGGTTGGAAAGATATGACACAACGTATATTTGCATATACGAGAAATGTTAAAGGAAAGCTTGCCGCTACTAAATCGGTAAATCACGTGTTAATTCCGTTACGTCTGTGTGATACTGAGCAATTCGGCGTGTTAAAAAGAAAAGGAAAGTGGGTGCTCGTTGCTCGACACAGGACAAATAAAAAGAAGAAGAAAAAAGAAAGGATAGGAGGAACGAACAAGAGAGACGGCAGGTTGCAAGAATGCCCGTGAAAGCAGCTTTAAAGCGATCTCGACGAGCGGAGAAAAAAGAACGCAAGCTCGGCCGCTCGACGTGGGTGACGAAATAAAGGAAAAAAGAGGAAGGCAGAGATCGAAGAATTCGATAAACCTCCAAACTGACTGGCTTGTTTAAATTCGGCTACTGGATCACAGCGTCGCTGGTATTTCGCGTTAGAAAATATTGGATTCAAATTTAATTGAACGTCACGTCATTTTTGGGATCAAAAAGAGGGAAAGCTGCGAACAATACCGAAACGGGTTATTTAAAGAAGCAGAGTTCATACTTACGGAAATTCAGAGAACTCTGAAATAATGTTGTTTAAACATCTTTTTCTTACTTATAGAACAGCTGGTAAATTTTCGTATTTGTGTAACGAGCCTGAATTTTTACACCAAAAACGGTAATAATAATGAGGTAAAAGTAATTTGAATTAACGTTAAAAGTAACACTCCTCGAACACAATATTACTGCACTACAGAGATTACATCATAGAGGAACAAGAAGACAGTTTCTCTGATTTTTTGTATATTAACAATGATATCAAAATGATCGATTTTGACCCTCAATTTTAACTTTGGAAATAAGGAGCCATTAATTTCCAATCTTATGGAATTTGACGCCCAAAATGAGAAGTTCAATTCTAAAAACACTTTGACTTCTTGGAAACATCTTCTGTGAATGGAAAACTTCGACACCAGACTAAGAAATCACTACTGACCACACTTTTCACGTTGACAAAATCTTTTTTTAGTTTCACGGCAGATTTATTCACATTGCGTCGTTCGATACTCCCCTTTTCCACCTTTGTGACATATTACCAATACAATTGTTTAGTGGATGTAATTTTTATTTTCAAAGAAATCATAAATGGAACATAAACTTTTTGTTCAATAGGAATTAGATGTATTTGATTAGAATTGCAGTCGAAAATTTACTAGTAAAGCTATGTATACACTTATCGAACGTGCTCTTAGGATCTTCCACTTCTTTAAACATTTGTGGAAACAGAGAAAAAAGACTATTGCATAATTTATTAGAAATTAAAGGTTCCAGATATTTCCTGGAGTTCATAAGTCATTCCTTATCTTTCATTCCCTGAAACTATAAACTAAAGTAGTGTAGCTTCACATTTATATAATAACATTGCAATAAAATATTTTTCTTGTCGATATCACTTGCATTATGCTACTTGCTGCTTTCAAAAATCACTGATAAATAAAAGCAATTCCAATGTAAATATTGCAAAAATCGAAATTTATCCAAAATTATTCGATTACTTCGAAAAGTTACCGATAAATAAAAACGATAACAACACAAATATTCAAAAAAATCAAAATTCGTTAGCTATAGTGTTCAAACGTTACCATTAAATTTCACACGGATCAGCGCAATAAATTCAGCGCCGCACAGCTTGCACACCGACAGTACCGAACTCTTAACGCTCAAGAACAACCGTACCTGTAGAATTTGGAAACGTCGACGTCTGTCCGCAAAAAGCAACAGGTAAAAACACGTTCAGCGTGAATTCGCGATACCGCTCCTTACAAATCAGCTCCGCGGACTCTTTGTAACAGAGAGGCAGCCTCAAAGAGATCAGCCTCGCGTGTCCCTTTCCTCTATCCTTGTACGTAAAAATGTTTCCGCCCGTGTGTTACATCTCTTTGGCGGAGAATCGCGTTGATGCGCGTCACAAACCGAGTACGACACTGAAAGCACGAGAATCCCCAAAGGCGATCATCGCGATCGCGTGAATCCCGAGCAAATCTGAATATCAAAGGGACTTCCTGGCCGAATAGAAACCTGAATGACGGCTGGGGGTCTTCTTGGTCCAGGTGGGGTCTGCACCGGTTCATCTGGTTCATTCCAAAAAGCTGGGGACCATCGTGATCTCGTCCACGTGGGGCTCGTGTTTCGTTCCGCGAGCGGTCCGCACGCAGCATCCCTTGTGGTCCAGGAAACGAGTTTCTTCTCGAACGAGTCGCCGCGTACCAACCCTCGCGGTGGTCTGTCTATTCAGATGAAACGAGTTTCGCGAAAAAATTCGTTGGTCCAGTCGGATGGGAAAGTTTGATACGCTTTGCAGGAAGAATTACAACCGTCTTCGAGATGAATCGTGGACACTCTGGGGTCGTGGCGAGTTCGTTGCGGAAAGAATCTGTTGAGACAGCATTTGAAATTCAAATTGAAGAGTGGAGGAAGAGGGAAGAAACTGGTGGACGAATTTTAAGAGAGACGTTTGTGGCGTAATTTTCTCTTACTTCGAGTCGGATCAATTGTTTTATTTTATGCGGAAGAATTGTTGTAAGATTATTTTCTTCTTTCTTAGTTCAATTGTTACCAAACGAATGTTGTTTCTGAATAAAGTATCTTAAATATTATTTGCCACCTTCTCTGTTGAAACTATGCAACGCAAAATTCTTTAACCGATTGCGAGTGTATCTATTTCGCATGCTATGCATCTGATAAAATATCATATGCAATAATATGCATATGCTATATGCAAAAATATGTCGAAAGAAAAGAAGAACGTTTTTTCGTATCTACCGAGTGCACGTACACTTACACACGATCTCACGTCTATGGCGTACAAATACCACTGTGTCGCACTTCTGTTGTTCTTCTGTCAGGATGACGGCGATTTGGACGGCGTTCTTTGTAGTAATTAGTGAAATAACCAACTGGCACAAGTACACACGCGAGAATTATATCGGTGTACCTACACTCGATTTCCGTATGTCGCCGTATCGACGGAACGACGAAGACTGAAGGTGTGACACAGAAATGACAACAGGCCACGACATTGGCGATGTTTACGAATTCCAACGCGACAAGGACTAGTCTACGGTACAATCAAGTATACGCGTACTTGGGAAATCTTCAACGTCGATTTACGCGGAAACGAAGCCCGATAAGAAAACATGTTATTCTTTTTTTTCGACGTGTTTTTGCATGTAGAGTCGCTCCCTTGTCGATTGTACCACCAGTTCGGAAACATTCTGTATATAAACTAACGATATTTTATCAAATGTGTAGCATACGAAATTAGATACACCGACAATTAGTTAAAGAATTTAGCGTTGCATAATTTCGCCAGAGAAGGTGGTTAATAATATTTAAGATACTTTATTCAGGAACAACAATCGTTTGGTAACAATTGAACTAAGAAAAAGTGATAATGTAACAGAGATGAAAATAAGAATTCGGTAAAATGTCTAGAAACAAGGCTTCAGAAGCAAGTACAAGTTAGTTTCTTGTTTATGAAAATATTTTTCATAATGGAAAATATCTGCTCGTATTTGTACTTATTTGTTCAATTATTAACAAGTGAATATAAATTATTTTGCTTTGTATGCAATAATGTAAATATTATTTATTTACTACTTTCGCTGTTACAATTATGCAACGCTGAATACATTATAACGACGTGTACAGTGACATTTTTCATTTTTCACTCAACAATTAATTGACCATGCTGTAGACTCGTTTACATGAAACCGGTAGGAGTACCTAATACACCAGCTACGTCAAACAACTGAAAAACTTCCCTTGATTAGCTAATGAACACCAAAGACCACTGATACTTTTCCAATGTCAAATGCCACAAGAAGAAATTTTCCCCAAATTTACACACAATCGACACGAATCATTACTCTCCACCAAAACCCTTTACCCAATCTCCCCAATTGCATAACATCCAGCGTTCAAGAATCGCCTCCAGTCACCTTCTTATCTACGCGTTCGCGTATCTATCCTTTTCCGAGTGTTTGCCGCCCCGAGAAGGGCTTTCTCAGTACCCAGGAGTCTGTCCTACACCTCCACTAAGCAATTTTTCTACTCTCCATGGAAACCACCAACCGCTAGAACCAGCCCGGAGAATCAGCGAGGACGTCCGTCCCAGACTCGAACCCCAAATTTGTAGTAACGATTTTTTCTCCCGGGTTTCGATTTCTAGGCGTTAGCAACGGTAATACCAACGTCTGTACGAAATTTCAGCCCGATCTCTCCTGCGAGCTCTTCACCGAAGAACAATAAAAGCACACAACGTTGGAGCAAGAGTCGATGCTCCGTTCATAACTCCGTCACGACGTCAACAGCAACAACAACAAGCGACGAGCAACGCGGTGATATCCTATTAAAAAAGAGCTTCGTTGAAGCTACACACTGCCACTTTCGCATGTATCAAATATACAAGGTGACAATGCATATCCATGGCGGTAGAGTGGCGGCGGGGCGGGTAGCAAACGAAAAAAAAAAGAAAGAAAAAAACCCCGGGAAAAAGGAGGGAAAAAAAAAAAATAATAAAAACGCGACAGCTTCTCGGGAACGAACGCGTCCCGAGAGCGACAGAACTGATCGGCGTACGTGACCAGCGGTGGAAATAAAGGCGATACACCTGGCCTTATCCGGCCAACGATAAAAAGGAACGACCAGCGTACAGAGAGCAGTTATTGGATAGCGAGAGGTCAGCCCGCCGCAAATGGTTAATAAACCTCGAGGAGAGGGAGGATCGACCGTAAGACACATATGGGGGTGGCGGCAAAGGTTGGCGTTAATGATGCCCACATGGCTGGTACCATCCATGGCCCTTGGAAAATAAATGGCCGATACACACTAGGCTATACCTGGGATCATTAATACTTGGTCTTTTTCGTTTTATCCGCGCCGTTCTTCGATATTTGTTGGTCGTTCGAAGCGTGACATGTAACTGTTCCCGATGAAATTTCGAGTGACATTTGAATAACACGCTGAACACTACTTGAGTACCGTTCCCTACAAACTGGCGTTGTTTATGGTACGTATATATTCGAATGGAGTGGACTTTTTCTCAGTATTGAATATTGCTCGCGTTTTCTATTTTTCCTTCTTTTTGTTTTCGTTTCTATTTGAGGTTTGTTTATATCCGCGTCGTATTGCTTGCTTCGATAATTTCGATAGGTGTGTCTGAGGTCTTTGTCGTTTCCTTTTTTCAACAAGATTTAAGCTTCTACAAGGCCTTACATAGTCTTAGAACACGCTCGATTAGTCTCAGTTGTGTGAAATGTATGTATGAACATTAATTTTTTTCCTCCATTTGTAAAAGTACCCTTAATTTAAGTGTCTCGTCTAAATTTTTGATCAAATTTAGTACCTTATATTTTAGCTTCTGTACTTTTACGTTGAAGAAAACACTTGACGTAATTAGATTCCCGTTATCAAACGGAATTTCATAATTATCCTACTCTTCGTTGCAGCGTCTTGACGTCGTTTCTTAAGTGAAAAACATGCTGGTCAGTCTGAAACGTTAGCGAGCACGTTGACCGAACACTCGACGAGCTGCTTCTACAAACGAGCTCGATAGCAACGAATTGCAACTCCTTTTTCCATTTTTCCTCGAATAATTTCATATTTATTGGAAAATTATCAATCAGTGGGTGTGATTATTACAATCGTCATAATTATGCATCTTCAACGTCACTTGCTATCGATACTCGACGATATTAATTAATTCGAATTAATCACAGTGGATTATTACAAAAATGGAATTAGCACTCACCAATGTTGACAAATAATTTCCCATTTTTCAGCTTAAATCTGACAAATTCCTATTGAAATACACGTTTCACAGCGTTAAATAATAAAAATCAATACATACACTCATTCGTGTATAATATTTTCATAACAAACATGAACAGTACGTTATGCATGAGCAATATAAAATTTGTCACCTGTGATTGTACGTAAATAATCGACGATAATACGATCCTGAAATAATTACAAGAATTATATTCGCCCAAATTTGCAACACGACTAGGAAAAACAATGCGCGCGAAAATGTCTATTATTTGTAGATTGTATTGTTTTATTTCCATGAGGCCAATCCATTTGTATCCATTCCGCGTGGGACACCACGTATTGCGAATTGTAACCGCTTGAACAAGATGCGCCCGGCACGTGAGTCTGAATTTTTTTCTTTTCCCTCTCTCTCTCTCTCTTCTCTCTCTTTCTCCCTCTAGCCGCGCGCGCGTTCTTTTTTTTTGTTCGATTTCAACACATTCAATGTCGAGTGCATAACAGGAATAATCGTTGTATAGCCAGTTTCGGCAAGCGTTTGCGTGAAAAAGCGAAATTCGAGGGGTATCCCATAAAACGTCACGAATATTTGAAAAATATTAAGATGCTTTTTTATGTCCTTTTGCCGCGTCGACGAAGCGCACCGCTAGCGAGCGAGCGAGCGAACAAACGTTTCGCATTAATAGAAATAAATCGCGCTGCTCGATTTGGGTTCCAATAGAACGAAAAAAAAAAAGACAATGTTTTGAAAATGCAACGACCAGCAAAATGGTTTGATGGATTTCGTTTTATAACTTACGCAACGTCGAGGGTAGGCGGACATTTTCTCGGCCGTTTCTTCCGGACCGAGAAGACGGGTAGCCTGGCTACAGGCGAAATTTAACAGAAGCGCTTTGTCGATTCTGAATGAATAGAATGAGACGTTTAACACTAGGTTTACGGACACTTCTTATATACCTATCTCTGCGGTCAAATTGACGCGTGAATGAAACTGCATATTTTCTTTAAAAAGCAACTTATTTTATTTCAAAACGACAAACTGATAAATTTATTTATACGGGAAATAGCCCATTGGTATGATACTCGGTAAAAGTGTATAAAGTGAATATAACTAAAAATTAAGGTGATTAAAGTAGTTGAAGTCATTTAAGTGGCAAGCTAAGAAGTGAATTATTAACATTAATAATCACTCGGTTGATACCAGTATGGCAACCTAACACTGTGGTGTGGTATTGAACACGGAGGAAGTCGCTTGTTCCTAATCTCATAGGTGGAACAGTTAAACGAAATTTTTCCAGAAGGGAAGGACGGTTTAAATGACCATTATTTATAAACGAATAAGATATCTTGCGATTTCCTTCTATGTTCGAGAGTGTTTAGTTCTGAAAGTTCAGGCAACTGGGCGAAGAAATCTATGCTGCACTCTTCCTATATTTATTGAAATACGGTGCCCAAATAATACAACTATACTCTAAGATAGGTCTTGCTAGTGTGCAGTATAGAGTCCTTAGCGTCCTTGTCTGTCGAAAATACTTGGCAACTCTATAGACGAGGCCCAATGATCTGTAGCTGCGAGCAACAATGTTTTTAATGTGTTCAATAAAAGTAAATGAATGATAATGTGAAAAATATATTTATATAAGATTTATAACAAGCATATGTGGTAGGAGAGAAATGTAAACGGGTTTCTGTAATTGTCCTAGTGAAATTCGAAATGCGAGAAAATGACGCGTCCCGTAAACCTAGCCTTTGGCGAAGAAATGTAGCTTAAATTGTGCAATACTTTCTGCACGAATGTAACGGGTGTCGTAATATTTAGGAACGGCAGCGTAAGTCTTGGAAGTTGGCAGAAATGGAAAGTCCGAAAATGAAAAAATTCTGCCAGAATGTTAGAATCGTCCGCTAACTGAGATCGTGCGAGGATGGTTTGGAGGGTTGCTGCAGCGTATACACGCACAGCGAGCGTGTGAGTGAGTTACCGCGCGAAGCTCGAGTGATTTGTGTTAATTCATGTTAAATTACTTTGTCCCGCGAACGCAACGCGAGCCCTTTTTAAACGAAAGCGAGTCACGTTGAAACGCACTGGTAGAAATGACGCCAAGGGAAATAAAAAGGTAGCGGGAAATATGTCAAGTGCTCGCGATTCTTATTCGTCAAGTGGCAATTTGAAAAAGTAAAGAAAAATATGAACCGATCGAGTTAAGGGATAGGAACAGACGAAACTGAAATTTGTCACATTAGTATCATAGAATTTATGTCGAAGAAAATTTAAAAAAGCATCAGAAAATATGCGTGCAATTCTAATTCCCAAAGTAGCAATTTCAAAAGGTGCAAAAAAAAAAAAAATGCAAAAAGTACAAAAAATTACAAATATCGGAAACGAGGAGAACACTGTCCGTAGAACAATTTATATTTATTTTACTAAATCAGAGTAAATTTGTAGCCTTTAGCCGGTGATATGACGACGTTATCAGTATTTAGTTATGTACGGTAGGGATTAGTTTACGAACCGAACCGCAAGTCGATAAAAATAAAATGCCACTGACCAGGGAGTATTTCACAGACTTCATGATCATTAGTCTTATCTTTTTCATGAAGG
>NW_017100404.1:87825-93033 GCF_001263275.1 Habropoda laboriosa | reverse complement strand
GGGGGAGGCAATTCCATAAATTTCGCGGGGATTTAAAATTACACCAGTGGAACGAAAGGGCAAGAAGGAGAACGGAGATATATCTTCTGCGTTGGACGCATTCCGGATTTCCCCTATTAATACCAAACTTTGCCCGTTTCAAGACACTTTTTTTTCTCCCATCTCTTCGTTGTTGCGCTAACGTCAACCGTCGTTTTATCTCTCCGTCTCTTGTTTTCTATTTTCTTCTTTGTTAGAATAACGACGTTACATATTACATAATTTCAAGAGAAAGTGTCGATCTCTCGTATAGAAATTCTTTGTATAATTCATTTAACAGCTGTTCGCGGCAGAAGCGCCGTATTAATTTAATCGCCGGCAAAGCGGTCAATTTATGTTTTATTCCGCGATTAATTAAAAAGATAATTTCCCGTTGTAATGTTCGTATCGGGCCGAATATTCTGACGGCGAGATAAATCAATTCAACAGGTAAATGTCTTTAATAATTAACACGCATTGGTAAATGCGAAAAGGGGAGGGACGGGGATTGTGAACAAACGCGGGAAAAACAAATTCTTCGGTGATACACACGCGGTGGTATACATAATCTGTGCCCCGACGATAAGAGGGTGGATAGTGAAAAAGTGAAAATTAATCTGTAATTACGAAACCATTCTCGAAAACATTAACACCGGGGCCCCGGAACAACGGGAAGCATGTTTGAAACTGAGCCAACAATGCGCGTAGGGAGGAGGAGAGTAGGGGAGGGTGGTTGCACGCGTAAAGATGCATTGGCAAATATTTATATTTTTCGGTTTTAATGGGAATTCATGTTGAACGTGTAGCAGGCCAATCGTGGATTAACGATTTGTATTAACCAACTGTAACGGCCGCTTTATTTCCGTAGATATTTCGTGCGAACAGACACGCGTAATCATTGCGTACACACAGTCCACTAATATATTTACATTTTGATAAACCTCTTTCATTGATAAGCTCTTCAAACGTGTAATAACTCGTAATATCGTTTGTACGGTGGCAAAATCGACGTGTCGACGGCTTTGTGCGTTAAACGAGAACAAAGAGAGAGAGAGAGAAAAAAGAAAGGAGTAAGCAAATAAATGCAATTCTTTTAATTACTCTCTCAGGATTCGAACGAAAAAAAATGGAAAACCAAACAGAATGCTCCGCGACAATTTATGCTTCCAGTCCCCTAACGGCGAAATAAAAGGAAATGCGCGAAATAACAAATATGTAATGCAGGCATCAACGGCGGGAAGTTTGGGAGTGACCGGAAAACGAATTCTTGATCGAGTGAAATCAAAGAATTTACTCTTATATTTATCTGATATTTTTTTACTAACAAGTTACTCTTGAAATGAATATTTGTTCCAAATTATTACGTCGAAAGGTGAATATTCGATCGTCTCATAAACTCATATTATTTTCTCAAAGTAATAGGTCAACTTTGATAATTTATATCGTGAAAATGTACGCTGAAAGAATCTTTACTGTTCTCGCTACTCGCTGCTTCTGCATAAGCAATTACGCGCATTCTCTCGTCTCGAAGGATCAGATTTATTTCAGGAACACCGGCACGTGGAGAAAAAATTGTAACCGCAGGTCAGTTGGTTGGAATCGAACACGGCGAAGTGGCGAGGCAAGACACCTGTCCTTGACAGGGGGTGAAAAAAAAGGAGAACTCACAGCATACGCTGCTCTTCTTGTCGCGCCCGCTTTTTCGCCACTCGTGCCGTCTCTCGTTCCCACTCAAAACCGAAAAAAACGCGGCCGGCTTGCGTAGAGAGAGAGAGAGAGAGAGAGAAACACATAAAAGAGGGTTGCACAGAGAGAGGAAGGGAGGGAACGCGAGATGCGCGCGTCCGAGAAAGTTGAAACTATCGTCTAGCAGGACAGAAACCCACATAAAAAAGAAGAAAGGAGAAAAAAAAAGGAACAGGGAAAAATGGTGGGAAAGCCTCACGGTAAACCTCTCTCTGCGGCGTGTCGTGTCCATTTTGCTTTTCGACGCACACACAAACGGAAACGGACATGGGCGCGCGCGCATGCCCTGCGACACTCTTTTCCGTTTAGCGGTGTAACTGTCGATGTAAAGCTGTAACGTCACGCGCCAGTGCAGCCTGTTCTGCCCGCTCCGCTGTAACTGCATGCTACGGCCACCGCAGTATGATGAACGATGAATAATAAACGCCACTACCGATGAACAATAAAACGGTGCGAAGTATGCCGCAAGTAATAATTGGCAACCTTTTGATCGCGCCCGGTGACCAATTGAATGCTGGAAATGGGGGAAGGGGAGGCTGGAAGAGCCACGCGAGACATTGATTGACGATTTCGGCGCTGGATCCTCTCGTTGCTAACGTCGATTCTGGCATCAATTGGCCAGCCTCCTTTTCCATCATCTCCCTCCGACGATTTAAGGCTGTCGTCCCACTTAACGGCGCGGTACAGTCGATGGAAGAAATATAGCGTGGTCGCCACATCGGCCAGGCGATGAAATTTACATGTTTGAGTATATCGACGGACGAATCGAGAGAAAGTGTGTGAAATACTCTGAGCCGGTGTACGGCGAGCGTAAAATTAATTGAACGTTTCTACGTTCTCGAAAGACTGTATTTTTTACACAAAGACTATATCCGCGTTGTCTGAGCGTCGTTTGCGAAAAATGGGCGTTCGACGATGCAAGGACGATTCTTGCTCACTTCCCTCGCGAAGCAAGCCTAGGAAAAACCCAAAGGGGCGAGACACACCCATCGTGTGTGCTAGGCCTGGCCTCGAGTGGCTCGCTTCACCGGCTTCTTTTTTTTTAATCAATGTATAAATGTTAGACAAGGATAAAGCATGGAAGGTCGAAGGACACTCGAAACGAAGGAGAGCCGCGTATGGAACCTATGCGATTGGACAGGACCGAGTTAGGGCCCCGTGGACAGTTCTATGACAGGGCCCTGTGACAATAACCAGACTCGAGTCATTCAGGAACTTCAGTAGAGACTCCAAAAAACTACCGAGGCGGTCATTTATCTGGACGTACGATAGAGCAGACGTGAAGCGAGTTTTAACCCTGATATCGGTAGAAAATTGCCAACCTGTTCATAAATTAAATTAAATAGAATTATAAGTTAAAAGGCAATTAATATTACATAGGCTAACTTTTCGACCTCTGTGTTGCTGAGACGAGTAATTTTCCTGTAAAAAGTACAGTGTGTAAGAGAAAACTGTGAAGGTAAGGGCCCGAAATCTCAGCCGAGGTCACGATACAGCGTGGTCGTAAACTAAACACTCGAAATGCGGCGCTTAGGCCTGTACAGCTGGTGGAACCGATATTGTGAGGTCGTAAAATCAGTGGGGCGTCAAAATACATGTAACTCGAGCGCCGAAACAGCAATTCCAGGGTCATGAGCAGCTCGATGTGAACTTTGAATTGATTCCTTCGTTGCAGTACATATAAAAAGTTGTAGCTGCAGACTAATTTTTAACATCGTACATCTTGAGATTAATATTAAGAGATTGTAAGCAGAAATTTTAGATATCAATTGGCAAATGACGGAAGCACTGTGCTTCAATTTACGACCTTGTTATATCGCTTCCAATAACTATACACTGCATTTCGTTTTAGCGTTTATGACTAACCGTGTATCGTTTGCTATTTGGAATATTTACTATTTAAAATATTTGATTATCCGCTAATAATTACTATTAGGAATACCGCGAGTCTCTTCCTGTACCTGTAAATAATTCATTCTCACGATCCTGGCCAAAGTTTCAAGTCATCGAGCGTCCTTATTTCTGTGAATTTTTGACGAATCCTCCAGTTCTCGAATTTCACAAATCTCGAGGTTCTAAACGTGTTAGGGTTGATCTCCATTCACCCTCCACAGGGAACGAAAAGGTGATTCGCTTAAAACTTTTAAATAGCAACCTAGATAAAACGAGTTACTACCGTATTCGATGCCGGAAATCGAGAAATTTTCGCCTGAAATACCTTCTTAAGTATACTTACTAAAAGCTGCTTTCGCAAATCAGTTTTAACGCTTGTTATCTCATCCGCCGATATAAATAAAAGAAATTCTCGAAATATCGACTCTATTTCCAGTTACGCCAACGACTTCTAACATTAACGAACCCGGTTACAATGCGTCGAAACGTTGAAAAATTGTCACGGAAAAATCATCGTGCAGATTAAGACAACGTTTTTATCCATTTCTCGAATAGAGGTTGATATAAACTTTTAAATCGAGGCTCAGGATGCACTCAATTATCGGGACACATTTTTGTCGAGTATCATCGACTTGTAGATTGAAGTTGAATGATAAACCGGTATCGAGAAATATCCCGTCGGTTCTGTTTGCGTATATTTTTTCTCGTTTCTTTTTTTTTTTGTTTTTTAGGGGGTGAACGGGAACGATGGAGCAAGTGGAAAAGGTTTGCTCGCTTTATGGTAAACGGCCGCGTTTCGAGGGTGTGCGTTCGCGTTTATTGAGACGAGAAGCTCACGTTGAAGCAAAAGAATTAACGTGGTCGGTAATCATCCCCCGCGGTGCTGGTATTTAACCCTCTGCTCGGAGTGATAACGGTATTTACTTTGACCGTTTCGCATTTTTACCCCGGTCAAAGTGTTTACTGGATGGAGATTACTTGCTTCCTCTTCGTTTGTTTCAAGCTGTTCAATTCTCCGCCTTTCTTGCCGAAATTCTAGAAATCGAAATTTCAGATACTATTTTACAACAGATTGCGCAATAAAACACAGCGAATTCTTGGAAGCCATGTAAATTGGGTTAAATCTTGCAATTCTTCTTGGAAAATCTAAGTAAAATCTACTACTTTCTCATCGTACAAAAGGCCAACCTTGAAAACCTGACTCGTACCTCTCGAAAACGTAGTGTATCGCGAAAGTTTCTCGATCTCGATCCTACTTTCTCGCGGTTCCTGCCTACAGTTGCCCTCCCCTCTCTCATTTGAACTATCCGTTCGTTCTGGACGTGCAAAAGCAAAGGCAAGGCTCGCGAAGGAACGGGGAATAGTGCTCGATAGAGCAAGCTAGTCGAAACAGTAGAAGTGGCAGAAAATAAGGACAGACATAGGGTGGTGAAATGAGAGGAGAAGAGAGGCACAGCACACGGTCGGTGAACCAATCGCATGCTGCGCCTGACAACCAGCCGACTACTATACTGCACCGTTGCGACCATTTGAGTTTCCTACTACAACGTT
>NW_017100404.1:73623-87638 GCF_001263275.1 Habropoda laboriosa | reverse complement strand
GCGTTCCATCCAGCTTTCCCTAGCTCTTTCTCTCTCTCTCTCTCTCTCTCTCTTTCGCTTTTCCTCCTCGTCACACCACACGATACTATCGTTCCTCCACCTATCTATATTCCATTTTCTCTCGCTCTCTACCTCCTGCATCCTCTTTCCACCCCTATATCGCCCGGCGTCCGTTCACCTGACCAGCAATCTCTCCCTCTCTCTCCCACCCTCGATCTGTCTCTCTCTAGTTTCCTCCTCGTCGTACACGTTTCGTTCTATCCCCGGTGTTCGCTCGTGCTTCCACGGACCGACGGAGCACCGGCCGATTTTGCATTTAAATTTGGTAAATTTGCCAGAGTTGGCAAATGAGCTGTGGGCATGGTGTCTAATACTCGCGCACGAGCACAGCCGCCGATACACTGCGTCTAATGCCTCTGGAGAGAGAGTACGCGTGTACATGTGTGTACAGTCGGCGGCAAAAGTCGAGGTCACCGCGTCGGGGGTTTTAAAAAGGTCAGAGGGTTGGCGCGGGTTAGAAAGAATGCCGGTTCCAGCGGAGGGAAGCAACAGGGGGCTGACGTGGTCTGGCTAGGATCTGGCCTTGTCGCGGGGAATCGTACCCTTTGTCATATACAAACAACTTTTTCCGCCGAATATGGACGCTGCAAACGTGTCGTTCTTCTTTCTGCGTTTAAACCCTGGGGCTCGTGTCGCAGATTACGGTTAAGACGTGATACAAGCAGCTCGCATTAGCGAGATTCACTTTCCTTCCTGCTGTAGTTTTCACTTGTGAATCTTCATTGTGCGGGATATTTTAGGTGTTGAAAGAGTAAACAGCTGACACTTGCATTCACAGCTATTGGAAAAATCGTAAGACGTGGGTGACACATTTTCTCAGTCTCTCGACTTTAGAAGATCCGTCGCCCCGTGCGTTCAAATATTCGAATAAACAGGATAACTGTAACCGTATCCCTCGAAGAGTAATTACGAAAGACTGTAGGAGGATGTGAAGGTGTAAAGGTGGACAAATAGAAATCGCTCGGACGTTCGATTTTGTAAACGAACAGAGAGGGTGTACGCCGTTCGAAATAATCGACAGCCGAACGAAGAAAACGTCGGGCTAATTTATGTCCGGGGATGAACGCTTACAACCGTTCGGCGTTAGCCGAGTGTCGTGTAAATCAGAAGGAGGAAAGAAGAGGTCGTCGTGCCCCTCTCGGACACGTGTTAACAAATCGATTCCATAAAATATTATGGATGTGTATAAAAAAAAAAAGGAGAAAAAAATGGGAAAAATAGAGAAGCGAGAGAGAGACAGATAGCGGAACGAGGAAAGAGACAACAACTCCGCGGGTCGAGCAGCCGTGGAAAAAAAAACGAAAGCAATTTCATTCGCGGGTTTCATTCATTTTTTTTCCCCACCTTCCCCCCTCTCGATACAGCTCTTGCCGTGTGTCTGTGTGTTTTTATTCACTGTTCCTTGCACCGCGCCGCGAACTGCCCGCCGATAAGCTGACAGATTCGAGCAATACGCGCGTCTCCCGTATCCGGGGCTGCTCGATTTCGTCACGGACTGTACGCACCCACACGTGGGAAATAGTGCATAGGAAATGCAAACGTGTAGCGGAGAAGTTCGGACAGCACCCTCTAATTTTAACCCGCAGAGGGCACCACCCTGTCACGCCTGTACGTATCTGTCCATGTTGTAAAGTTGCGTTCCATTTTCATCGTACAGTCCTCTTCCCAAATTCGACCGGAACAACGCCCGAAAGGGTCGCGAGGACGGAGTGGGGGGGAAGAGGGTGGACAGCGAGATCGGTGCGGTTTCCGGCTCGTCGCTGAAAACTTTTTGCATAGTTTCACGCCGATTCCCCCGTCCACCGGGACAGCCCCCGGTGACCGCAAGTGGAAGGAAAAGTCTCTTGGAAGCTAATTGTCCTCGTTACCAAATTTCTCGTGGTCTTTCCCTCCCCCCGACAGCCGGAAACTATGCGATCGTTCCTTTAATAGCGTTTCCTCGCTACTTCCACTTATCGTTCGGACTGTAAAGCGAGCTCTAGCCTTGTTTAGGAGAACGTGCGTGATATGTGTGTGTGTTCGACAAAGTGTTGGGTAATATCGAAAATGCAAGCTTTTGCGTCCAAGGAGAAGTTTGATTAAAGGAAGTATTGAACAGTTAGACTCACAACGGCGAGCCTTGGAGAGGACTAGTGAGAATGGTCCCAATTACACAATTTTTTAATCGATCAGTAGTAAACGTATCTTTGGTAGCTTTGAACCGAGAGCCTGGGTCATTTATGACCCGAGCGTTCTTCAATGGGAAAAAGTGTCTAGAAAATCTGAGAAAATTTACGCAGATTCTTTAAACATTCTAAATAAAATTCCAATAGGCGAGAACTTTTTTTTCTGAGGGTCAAATTCAAAATTTACCCGCGTTTACAGTGTAAGAGGTAACCCTCGTACGACGAATGCAGGGTTATTTTCACTCGACAGCGATAAAGCGAGGCGGTTCAGATTACGTTTGGTACAGGAAGTACACCCTTTTCGTGTATATTGTTGAAATTATACACATTTGTACACAATTCCTTCTTGAAACCTGTGTACAATAGAAATTTTGCTACGGGTCAAAATGGCCCTGCCATTCGTCTCCCGCGTCCGTCTAAAACCATTCGCCTTCCGAGGGTTAAAAAGAATGAACATCTTGATGTGCATCGGTATCGGTGCGTTCTCAGACCTCTGATGAAGCTAAATGCTTGCGAAACTTCGTGAAATTTACGTGAAAGCCTCAAAATTCTCCGTTGCTACGATTCGGTAACTGTTTAATTGCCAGTAACATCTATTGCAGGCTAATTTTCTTCCGCACTTCTATCGTGACGTTGCAGCATTTGAGGTTGCAATTCGTCTTACGCGTTCTTCGCTAACTATACACGACACGGTTCGTAAATGTCTCAGCCGCGTTTGAATGAAGTGAAAGAAAAGTGGCGGGTAAACACACCAGGTATATATACGTATATACATGTACACGATGCGCCACGTGAAAAGGGATGGAAAAAGGCTGCTGAGCAGGACGAGGAGAGGGCTGCAGCGAGAGTTTCAGTCGGCTGTCTCTCTATTTCTGTCTCTTCGTGTCGTTCTATCTCGTAATTAAAGAGTTCTGCGCGTAATATCTGAAAACATAGAGAAAAATTCAGAGACGAACGACCGGCTGTGTGAAATTCGCGTCGACGTCATGCAGACAGCCGGATAAATAAAGCGAGCGAGAGAGAGAGAGAGAGAGAATTCTGATGTAATTATGCTTCTCTCTTCGTTTGAGAGATTCTTTAGTTGATGTTATTTTTGAATTATGATTTCGAAGCATTGAAACGACCCTTTAATTGCATCGAGATTAGACTTATCGTGGGACAACATCGATCACATCCAACGTGGATTCTTGCTCGCTTCGGTTCAGTTGCTTTCGTGTTCTTTTCCCGATTGTCACATAGTACGGTAGTCGGGTCCTTTTTGACCCGTCGCCTTCATATTGTACTGAAAATTTGTTGCTCAGGTTCCTATGTCGTTCTGGTAACGAAAATTGTTACACATAAGGTATTCAAGATTATAGCCATGGCATGTAAACTCTCAAGAATGTGCTATTATTCGTATTATTGCGTGCTGTATCTTCCTCTCCGAACAAAGAATTACGAAACTAAAAAATTAGTTAGAAGCCGATAAAGAAATAAAGAACGACGTGAAAAATGGCGAGGAATAACGAAACAAAAAGTGAAGAAAGAAAGAATAACAAAGAATAGGAAACGAGTATAAAATGGAAAAGCAACAACGCTCGACGCGCTCGTTTAATCGTAACAGAAACAGATCTATAATGTGATCTCTCCTTTCTTCGGAACACACTCAGACGTTCGTTATCAATTATAGTCTTATCCCTGCTTTTTATTACCAACGGATACGCACGATGGAGAAAAAGAGAAGAAAGAGTCATTGGAAAATGGTCGACGCACGCGGCGTTCGCTTCATTCAATTCCCGCGATCGAAGAATCGAACACTAACATCGAATCGACAATGAGCGGCCCGCGCAGGGAAACGGATTATCGGGATCGAGCAGGAAAAAGAGACGGGGAGTAAGGCGTACGTGCTTTAATCTCACAAAGTACTCGTACATTTCGAATTCCGTTCGTTCGACGTATTACCGCTATCCTCTCATTATTTCCACAAATGACACAGAATAGCGATGAGAATAATTGTAATTCGGGAAGGTTTCGAACATTATGGCCGTCATTAGGGGAAGTTTTGTGTGCGATAAACACTCGATAATGAAATCTGAAAATGCACGAAGAATGTTACAACGAAGCGGTCGAGGTAGCAAAGAGGTAGATATTTCTTCCGTCACGTAGATTTCATTCTTTTTCATCTCTGTTCGCGGAGTTTCTTCTTCTGTCCGTGGTAAATTGTCGATACAACGTTATTTTTGTGTATTACCTGTAATTTTGCAGAGGCAAGCGAACGTAGAACTTATTTAAATAGTAAGTTTGATTTTGATTTTAATTCGTCGAGTTAGTTCATGTAACGCACTTTTCTTTCATCTACGAAAGTTTGCAGTGAAAAATTGTACGAAAGGAGGGAGAATTTTATGGTGGATATTTTTTAACATGTTGCGTGGAGAAAACAACCAAGAGTTTGAAAATTAGACTTGAGAGAACGTTGAAGCGTAGATAAGAGAGAAGTAATGGGATGATAAAAATAAACAACGGCAGTGTATGTGGAATTGTGGAGAAGGGAGTAAATGATTTTTCTTACCGTGTTTGATTCACGAAGAATTATACGATAGTAATATAGAAATTGCTTGTTTGTAAATATTTAACACATTATTTTATACGTACGAATAACTTCTACTGTATATTTTAAGTATGAAACAACAGATAAAAAAGTTTCTTCCCTTTTCAGTAACGTCTTACTATCCAGGCAACGAAGCCTAAGTCTTCTCTACGAACTGAGTAATTTTCCTTTACCAAACTGTCTACTGGCGAAACGTGTAAACAAAGAGCAAGGATACTTTTTATCACAAAGTAATAATTAATGAAAAATGAATTTCAATTCCAATTTTGCATCTAATTTAGAAAACTGAAAGCAGTCTGTAATGCATGAGCTTTTCTTACTTGATATAGTACTAAAACGGTAAATAGCTGACGCTTAGATGCATAGGCAGGATAAGAAATCGTACGTCGAGTGGTTAATAATCCGCAAAATTACCATATCTTTCAAAGAATTCCTGACCTACACGAATCTATATAAAATGCAGGGATTTCTGAATAATTGTGCAATTTTCCTTCGCCAAATTGTACACCGGAGGAGAATGCGAAATAAAGAGCGAGGATATTTTTTATCATCAAAGAATTAATAATTTTAACATGCACATTGCATATAAAACCGACGAAAATACAGATAAAACGACTTTATGGCTGCCGTTGATGTGTAACAGAATAGTTTCGTCGATCTGTTAAGGGTGAGCTTCAATCTAATTAAAAGCCATGTCTGGAACACCTATGAAATACCCACGCACACTTTCCTTTTATCATTTCTATTTCAAAGCCAAGCGTGGCTGGGTCGTCAGATATCGGACAATTATCGCAATAATTTCATTACCTCTTTCCTATAAAATAACAAAACCAAGTTACAATCCAGAGAATGTGACAAGATGAAATGAAATGAAAATTAAGGCAGCCATAAAACTAATAAATCCTTCAATGAAATTCTCTACCTAAGCAAATCTTCACAATTACTACAGAACTCTACCTCGACTCTGGATACATTCGCAAAAACAAAAATTTCTCTATCAATATTCCCTTATCCCCGAGCAACGGTGGGACAGCATTCGGTTCTCCCTTTGGCGGGAGATTCAAAAGAACTCGCTCCCGATGGAGACGGTGGACGTCGTAAATTGCCAGAGGTCGGACAAAGACGCGGCGCAATTCGTGGCCGACGATGCGTTACACTCTGGTCACCTATCCAACCCCTATCTTTCCCTCTTTCTAACCCCTCACGGATGCACTATATCTTCCTCTCCGTTTAGCTCGCGGGCAAAACACGCGACAGTTTTTTCGTCGCGGCACGTATTATCATTTTTGCTGTTCCGACGAGGCTCGAACAGCGACGCGGCATGGCGTAGCACGTAACGCAACGCGACGTAACGTAATACGGAGAAATAATAGGTTGATGAGGGAGATGGACGTGGTTACACGAGGAGGAGTGACGGGGGTTGGGTGGGAGGAGGGTGGCGGCGGAGGAGGCAGCGGCTACGCCGGCGAGAGGTGGCTACGGGGGTGACAGGGGCTTGGCGAGGCACGGACCGAGCTCTAGGGGGTGGCGGCGTCCTGTTCATTATGCAACGACGCGACTGTATCCCCCTGGTACAACGAGCGCCGGTTCTCTGTTGCACCAGAGAACCGTCGCAAAGTACAATCGGGAGCCCCCGTGGTTAATGAGTCGACCGAACAAAGCGAAAAACCGTCCATTAAATAATGCGCGATGCAACGTCGGAACGGCTCGCTCCTGGATACGCGCGGATCCCAACCAGCAAAACGGGATCCCCCTTTTCCTGAAAATTCACAGCCGTTGCATCCGCGAGCCGGCCCTATGCACCGAGCCTTCGTGGTTCATGGCGGTGACGGAGGAACGGGGGTTTGGGGGAAATCGATTTGGAGAAGATTGTTGTTAGAAGTGTAGAGGTGAGCTTTATTTCACAGCGAAGAAATAGGGTTGTTTGGATTGACGTTGTATGTTTCGTCGTGGATTGAGCCCTCGTGGTTCGTGGAGATGATGAAGAAGTGGAGTTTGAGGGAAATCGGTGGTTAGATATTTAGACAAAAATATTGAGACGAGCTTCGTTCGGTAGCAAAAAATTAGCTCGTTTGGTCTGACGTCGTAGATTGAGTCTTCACGGTTCATAGCGAGCACGAAGAAGTAAAGTTTGAGGGAAATCGGTTTGGGGAAGATTCTTCGCTGTTTCCGGTGAGTGGGTAGATAGAAATATCGAGATGAACTTTGTTCGACAGCAAAGAATTAGTTCGTTTGGATTGACAAATGTTATGTTTAGACTACTTTAGGCGAAATAGGTTCACAACCCTCTCTATGTGTAACCCTCATGTATCTATATTTTATAAATCTCATTTTATTTTTTTATTGTTATATTTACTACTACTACGTTATTACTAGCCAATTTCTTTATAATTATTAATTATTGTTGCTCCCTATAATCAACCATACTTTTCCTTCTAATGAACGAAGAAAAATCAGGTTAAGGAGAATTAAGAAGATTGCTCGCTGTTCTAAATATACAAGAATGAGTCGATAAATATATCACCACCCGCTTAAAAAAAAAAAAAAAAAGAATAAGGAAAATCTTTTTTATTACCTAACTCCATCACACAAACTGACAGCTAACTGCTATTTCTCAACACAGTCAACGAGTATATCTGTAAACACCTATCCTAACAGAAAGCCAATTTAAGAATTTCATTCTCAGAAAATTTTCCGATTTTCCTTAACCATTTTAAGTCATCCCTGCTGAAATGCTTCCCAGCCGTATGTTTTTCTTTTTTTTCATTTCGCCAAACGCATGGAAATCACATGGCCAGAGGCCCGGACTGTAAGGTAGATTTTCCCATTGTTCTCATTGAAATTTACGTAACAGCTTGTATGTCACAGCCGTAGAATGTGGTCGAGCATTGTCGTCGAGGAGGACCACTTTCCTACTGAGTTTTCCGGGTCGTTTGTTTTTTACAGCTGTTCGCAGACGTTCCAATGTTCTGCAATAAGCAAAAGCGTTAATTGTTGTTCCCCTGGGCACAAATTGAACGAGAGTAACGCCCTTTGAAGTGAAAACAGCTGGAAGGTGTAACTTACGAGTACTAAATTGACTCACTCTCGTAATTAGAGGCAGCTATTTTTGAGACGTGTTCTGCTTAATCACGAAGCTACCGGTGAGAATGGTAGTTACTTTTTATTAGAAATAAATAGCTGAAGGTAAGGTATATTTACTGAAAAATGTGAAGGTGGATTAAAATATGCTTTTAAAAAATGCTTTTTTCCCAAGCCTCAATGTTTACGCAAAAACGGAGATTATTTTGAAGCACATTTTTTCCATTTATGGAGTAACTGACGAATTCCCTCTCTGAAAAAATATGGCGATTTTGAATTGATAATGCTGTCAAGGCTTTGTACAAAAGGCAGCGAATTAATTTGTACAGCTGATACAATGTCACTCTAAAATTGTCGATATGAGAACATTTAAGAAAAGTCACTTTTGAAGATCAGCATTTATCTTTGAAGTAAACCAAAAATGGATGAAAAAATCTGTCTGCAATAAAATATTTAGTAAGGTAAGTCCAACTGTGACTACATAAATTAAAACAATTATTTCTTCATTGAATTACTATAAACACTGGCTGAGATCAAATAATAAATGCAGTATGAAACATTCTGTAGCATATTTAAAAATATTCAATATAGCATACAGGAATTAAAAATGCCTTCTAAAAAATATTTTCATTAAAAGCAAACCACAAAGTATGAAAATCAGCTCTACAGAAATATTTCTAACTTTTTCCAAATATTAATCTTACTCCAATGTGATATTATTGAATTAATTAATTTTCATAAAGTAGTTCTAACTTCCATTTTTTTTTTCAGACAATGTCGATTTCATGGTTAAAGTTAGAAATTATTTGTCACATTAAACGATACTAAAAGTTAAATACCAAAATGAACCATCGTTGCTAATATGCCATTTATTAATTTTCTTAGTATTAATTAAACAACTCCTCGACGTTCCCCTTAACAGAATCCTTCCGCTATCCAAAGATTTCCGATATTATATACGGAATATTTTATACGCAATTACCTCGAATCGATCACTCTCAATTATTAACGATTTAATACGATTCATTAATGCTGCCATTTCCACGCAGTAACAAGCGAAAGAAAACTTCAGCAATTAGTATTAACATCCTTTTTATGAATGCACGATAACACGTACGCATGTTAATAATCGATTTATTCTGTCGATACAACTGCCCCGGTTCCTTTATTGACGCTTTCACCTTCTTTTTCGATAAACTGCTTTTTTTTTATCCATGATTTATGGAAACACATGACGTTTGCTTTTATACTGCATTAGATACTTCGATAAATACCTGAAATTTGTATCGAATTTCTTTACTAGAGAATAAAGCTCGATAAAGAATTAGACGATTTCCACTTGTTTTCGAGAGTAAATACATTTTATAAATATTTTTCAATATTTTAGTAAATACGCGTTTACCAAATTTCGCAAACGTACACTTCAATGGAGATATTTTAAGAATAAATGTTCGTGTCTTTAGACGCACATGCTTGTAGATTTTAGGATACAATGAAGACTGTATTTCAGAATAAACAAATGAAGTTTTTAAATAGAAAATAGAAAATTATATAAATTTTTACGTTTAATTTGATCCGGAACTATTTCGATTACTTTACACGTCTCGTTGTTAATTACTATAGACAAGAACATGGAATGCTGAAGCAATTTTTGAAACGAATAAAAATGATAATATTTCAGATAAACTTTTATGTATTATTCAAGCAAACCAACGAAATCACAACCATTAAATGTTACTTTTTATTATAGTTAAGTTTTTATCAAGGGTTAATAACCTAATCGTATTTGCTAACTTAATTAAATGGCTCCTCAACGTTCGCCTTAGGTAAGTAACCAAATTCTATTTCAAAGCGTCTTATTTATCTACCAATCGTCGCGCCTGTAATGGATATTAAATTGAGATCAATTTTTCTTCGAGTACTCAAGCGAGACATGCGTCCCACTGACCACTAAAGGGTTAACTAAATCCTTCCGCTATCTACAGAATTATAATAACTAACATTAATCCGTAAATCTATACCACAAAAAAATAAACATATTTAATAGAAATAAATCATCCGAAATGAAGACAAATCTTCAAATTTGTATGTATCAGGTGTACAAATTAATTTGCTACTTTTTTCACAAACTTCAATATTCATTTACAAAAAATCAAACATAATTTTAATTTGAAAAATAATCTCCATTACTTTCCACCAACTTCTTCGATTTATTGGGTAACTGACGAATTTCCTCTCCCTAAAATTATGGCGGTTTTTAATCAACGAAGTCTTCAATACTTTGTGAAAAATGTCACCGAATTAATTTGCACACCCTATACATTACTCAACTGAAAAACAGGCAATAAACAAGGATGTATACAACATTCTGCTCGATGAAAGAGCAATTGGCGGTATAAAATAATTCGCAGAGAAAATTCAAAAAAACATTCTGCTCCGACTAGCGAAATCGGAAGGGTGAAGAGAGCGCCCGTTCACATTTGTGCGCGCGTAGATACGAGGCGAGCAGGGACGGCGGAGAACGAGCTGACGCACCCTGCGTTTTATCTAAACTTTCATCTAACCTCCCCTATGCATCTAATCGCGCAACCCCACCACTATTTTCTATGAAAGGGCCACGAAAGGCGTTGGAGTGGGGCTACTCGAGGCTGGTGGGGAAGCTTGTACACACGCAGCTGCGAGCGAATAAGCGTGTATGAATGCCGCTGGTGGGGGTAACAACCTTTAATAAATGCGCACTCGAAGAGAGCGCAGCGGCTCGTGAAAGAGAATTAAGAAAGATCGTCGTGAAGCTGTCTTAAGGGATTAACCTACAATTTTATGGTACTTTTATACGGTGTAACAATAATCGTGCCCTCTTACACGCCCCTAAGATTGTCTCGCTCCGGCGACCGTCCATTTTTAGCGACATTTTGAATTTTGAAATGTCGTCGCGTACATTTGAATTGGTGTTTTTGACTCGTCGATATTCTTGAGTTATAATTTTCGGAATTTTCGACTTGCGCCTTTTAAACAATGTTCTACGATGAAATTTTCAAAAATTGCTAAGAGAAATTTGAGCAGTGAGGAGATATTAAATATGGAAGTGTTTGCTTGCCTTTTCGAGTAAATAATATTGCATAATAGATCGTAGGGAATGTAAGAGTACTTCAAAATAAATTATTCACAAAATATGAGAGATTTCGGTAGTTGAATATCTACCTTAAAGAAATTACACATTTCAAAAGTTTCCATGACTTATTACGTTTACAACATAATGACTAATATAAAAAATAACAAAATTACTTCACAAATCTACACTTCTGTTCGTAAGTATCAGGACACCGGGTATGTTCCTGTAGACAGTGTTACACGATTTAAATAATATTTCCTCGCTAAAGTTAGTGTTATATATCGGCAAAAATATTCATATGCACTCGTTACACTTCCAGATTCCATCTGTCTTAATAATTTTGTACTCACTTTTGTACGTGAAATAATTTTATACTAAACTTACAATCACAGTGAGGCTTGCGTTACTTTCAATATATTTGAAATTCAGCAAATGTCCTACCACTTATAAACGGAAGTGTATCCTAACCTAACCTATCACTCACATCTCAGTTACATTCCCGTTTCCAAAGAGAACGACTACAAACTGCAATCGTGCTCAGAAAACTTAACACAACACGCATAAATGCCAAAGATCATCGCCCCTTCAATATCCTCGATAAAGAATAACCTCACTCGTACCATTATTCCTCTCTGTGATCGGGTAATCCCCCCCGTTCGAGGTCACCGATAATTGACCGATCGATCGGCGTTCACCTTGGAGGTTAAATCGATCTTTTTATTTCCTCGCGGATGTTGCAAGTACTCCGATCAACGGCACGGTCAGAGATTTGCATTCACCGTTTCCACCGGCCACGTTGTGTCCCCGGTTTCACGAGGAATAAAAACTCATTCTCTCGTGACACAGGAGAAACGCTGTCGTTGAGCTGCTGGTGGTTAAAAGGGGGCGGAGGGGAGGGGGTCGAGGAGGTTGAAGTAGAAGAACGGCCAAGGGAGACGGTTGTACAGCCCGGCAGCCACCGCACCGTCTCTGGAAAGGACGGAATTTTTTTTTTTCGCCAAGCGGTTAAAATGTAAATTAAGTCGACGTGCTTAAGAATGTGAGATTATTAAGAGAGACCGCCGCCCCCGCGGGTACTACACGCTTGCGAAAACATTTCTCCGCTTTTTATTCTTACGCCGGCCACGTCCGCGCATTATAAAGCACATATTACCGCCGCGTGAGTCTTCTGTTTCTTCCTTCCCTTCATTTTTCCCCCTCTTTTCTGGTTTTTCTTTTTTCCTCCTATTTTCTTGGACTACCTCTGCCCCGGTTGTTGGACGCGGGGGCCTCCTCAAGAGACGCGGCCATCCTCGGTCCAAGTGCTTCTTAAAGTTTTAACGAGCAACCTCTAGCCCTGCTCAAGTTTGTTGCGACAGCAAGGATACCCGCGAGGGTGTCTTTTGAGAGGAAAATTTCAGCGGCATCATCGTTCGTGGACTTTGAGGGCGGAGGATATTCAGCAAGTAGCGAAAGTTGGAAGTGCTTTGTGTGGTGAATAAGGTTAGGAGAATAATGGCTGTGCAGACGAGGGAGAGTAGAATTAGTTGGTAATTAATAGGAATAATTACGATTTTTAAAGGTGTAATTTGGGAAAGTAGACGTACTTAGTGGTTTTATACATTCGTGTGACTTATAATTAATAGAATTTACCTGCAGAGTTTCATGATGTCCCGATATAGTTGCGGTAGAATTTTTAGGTTAGGAATTTTTTAAAGGTTGATAGATTGTTACACGAGTGCATGAATTAGTATTGCGGGCATGCGATAGGTGGATATTTCTGCACGTTCAACGTGAAATAATGAAATCTGATAAGACTTGATACTATCAAATTTGAATTTAAGAATCGTATTAGACTATAATATGTTAATAAGTAAATCGAAGGCAATTTATATGTTGCGATTGGTTAAATTTGCCTTCAACAACGCTGCAGGGCATAATTAATCAAACATAGAACTCGTGGAAACATAAAAAATAAGAAAAATTAATAAAATACAAAGATAGAGGTTATACTTTCTATAATCAGTAAGAATGAGAAAAATCGTAGTTACGTTAGTGACTCTAACATTATCAGAGTCATTTGGTAACCCTAAAAGCTTATATTCGTAATAATTCCATTATACTTAAATTATCTCGTAATAGAATTTTATTAATAATATTAATAACATTTTCCACCAACAACGAGGAATTATTAACATCGTTCAATAACTTTCTCCCATTCTTCAATCAAATACAAAACACTCCTACTTAAATCAAGTACAATTTGAAAACGAACGCCTTAAAGTATTTCCCCTACTCCTTCCCCGAGTACCAGGTTCACACTTAAAAAACCCTCCTTTTTTTTAATTCGTTCATTCGAAAACCGCGGTAAACGTAGCTCGTACTCTTTAAATCGGACTACTTCTAACACGATTCAATTACTAAAGGGGTCTGTACGATTAGATTCTCCCCTGCGCTCGATACTTCCAGCGTTCCTCGCGAAAAGAGGGCGCCACGTAACCGTGCAACGTACGCGCCAGGATTCCCCCGGAATTAACATTATTCGGAGAACGCCTCTGCACCTTAAACATTCGATTTTTCACGGAAAAATCTGTCGTTTCCGCAGGACACACGCACACAATTCTCAAGCCTCCTCCCGGATCCTCCTCTGCCGCACAAAACTCGCGAAAAAAACCGGGAAAATAGGAAAAAAACCAGCGGGAGTAGTGGAAGCATGGTCGAGGAAAAGGAAAAGAACGAGAGAGGAAAGTATGGAGGCAATCAGTGGCGGCATTCGTGAGGAATCACCGAGTACCGATTACCCGGGGCCATAATCGAATCATGCAGGCGCTATTTATTTTTCCGTCCATTTAAAAACGTGTTAAAATGTAAAAAAGCGAACGACAGACCACGGGGCAGCAGTTGAGTGGCGGGAGGGCGGTGGGACGCGCGAGGGGGGCAGTTGGAAACACCGGTGTCTCGTTGGAGGAAGCGGCGGAGGAGGAAGAGAAAGGGAGAGGTGGCTCGGGAGGAGAAAGGTCGACGAGCACGA
>NW_017100404.1:47584-73549 GCF_001263275.1 Habropoda laboriosa | reverse complement strand
TCATTTTGTTTTTCGTACGTCGCCGTTCGCTTTCCTTTTTCCAAGATGGCCGCGCCGCGTGCACGACGTCGGTAACTGGTCCCCTTCAAGGGATGCCATGGCCACGCTGTACTCTACCTTGCCGGCCGAAGAAGAAATCACTCTCGAAAATGCGGCCGCAACGCGGCGCGCCGTTCGCCGGCGCACATATACCCCCTTTCGAACGCTACCCCGGGAGACTTCAATACTGGTAGGAGAACGATTTCGAGATTTCGGGATAATACGTCGAGAAGGATCGCACTCTATGGCAATCGTCTTTTTTCCTTTTTTCGATTCGTAACAAAGAATTGCAAAGTGAGCGTGGAAAGATAGAGAAATTGACCCTTACGCTACGGCCGAATTGGACGCGGAAGTGTATCGTTCGCGGAGCGCTAGTTGATGGTATTAACCCCTTGAATATGATTTTTTTCATTGATTGCGCGTGTAAACGTGAGCTGTTTATTATTTTAACACGGTTTTCTTGCTTGTACACGTAGAACATGCTGACAAAGTTTGATCGGAAAAAATTGGGACACCCTATACGCACAGGGAGACATCCTCGAACTGCAAGCTATTAGGAAATTCCACATTTTTAATGGGTTTAATAATATCTCTCTTTAGAAGATAAATAGTGTACTGTTACAGAAGTACTTGCAAGTTCTGTAATAATATATCATTATTAAAAAATTGTGTATCTATAATTTATTAAATTTACGCCACATCTGTAATCGAGCTCTTTACATTAATACTAATTTTTTCTTTTTCAAGAGCAAGCTTCATTTTAGCGATCTCGCTGAATCTCGCGGATATTTGAATAACCGAGAAGTGTAATATTTTTCGTGCAACAGTAAGGTTTTAGACGTTCTGATTGGCACTGGAAAAATCTCGAAAGCGGCGTATTCAAATTATTTAAAGGGATTCTGTTGAAATATTTTTTCTCTTTCTTTCTTTTTTTGCGGCACGTTTTGCCTCGTGTCTGTCGCTCTATGCTAAATTCCGTTGAGGGACACTTTTCATTTGATTCTTCTTCCCTTCTTAAAAAGCAAATAAATAAAAAAACCGATAGCAGATCGCATAATTGCGTTCTTGCTGCAAATGCTTTTAAACTGTCCTTCAACGAATGCATACGAAGATTTGGCGTCGGATTAAGTACCCGTTTTTCTCTCTTTTTTATTTATGTCAATCGATTTATCATACGATCTATTGAATTCGTTTCACGTTTCTTGGTGGAATATTTATTTCGTAATCTCTCATTAGAATTTCATGATCCGATAAAGTATGTGATACCTCATTTGCGGTTAATTGCAGCGATAAGTATCAAGCCCGAAAGCAAGATCGCGTTTATTACTATGTAAATTCAAAGGCACGATTAAACATTCAACGGTATTAATTTTTCAGATAATAATGTACGTTTGAAGATCAACTTTAAATCTGATAATGATAATACGTGCTTACTATTACATTTCTATATTTAAAGAAAAAGAGAAAAAATTTAATCGCATTATAGCATCTTCTGGAGTAAACAGAAAGTCATATAATTTACGAAAAGGGGATCAGTTGAAAATTTTTCTACTTTTGCACTGAATTTTTATCGCTCGACGAATTTTTCAAAATATTTATATTACTTTTGATAAACTTTGAATGCAATAATAATGTAGAAAATCTGTCAAGTGTTTTAATTATTAAAAAAAGAATTACAATACATGTATTCTTGTATTGTTATTAAAAAAATCTTACGGTGCATTTTTCCAAAATCTAACTCCTGCAGATGAAATTAAAGACCTGATAATTAAAAAGAAATCAATTGCCAAAGTAAAGAAAAATCTTCGATTTTTTAATTTCTACAATAATCAGAAAAATTATTCTAATATACTACTTGCTATCCATTCACTGTCATCGTGTAAATTTCCATAAAGAATAACTCTTTCGAGCATTTTGCAAGACGCAAATCTCAAACCCATTCTCTTCACGACGAACGATTACTAATCACGACGTTTGTCACGATCGACGCTCGATTGTGACGTAACACGCGTGACATAAGAAATGTCTCGAATTTTAAGTAGATTACGAAACTTGAGACGAACACGTTCAATTGCAAATGCGTTTATTTAGGATTCATATTACAAGCTCCTTGGCGGTGACAACGTGTGCATATTGTTTTTTCCTCGTTCGCTCCGCGATTTACAGTTTCCTGCCGCATAATTCCATCATTCGACGTTGCAATTTCTGCTTCAAAGGGATGTGCGTGCTGAAAACTGAGGCCTCTATTTGTATTGCTCTTTCAACAACGTTACACGTGGAACGAGTTTTTTCGAGCGGACCGTTGCAGATCTGAAACGTAAAATAAATGATATCGGCAATTGCTGGTAGCCCTAGGTCCCGAGTCCTCGCCGTCGTCTAGCCTAACGATTTCCAAGCTGGAAAACAACTTGACAATTCGGAAAGCTTGGGCGAGGGAGAGAGTAATACGAGACGATGACTTAACTCGTTCGAAAAAGACATGTTATTAAAATATTGTCCTGAGAAACCAGCAACATAATGTAATAAAATCTCTTCACTTTCTTCGTCACTATTTATATTTCACTATACTGACTGCGGATCATTGTGACAAAATTTATAACATAGATGAACTTTTTTTTAACGAAACTCTAATTTTACTTCATCAAGAACGGTAAAAGTTGAAGAAATTTTGTAAATAAGTGGTGAAGAAATGGATACTGCGAAATTCGCTACTAAATAGACATGCTTCTGTGCGTCAAACTGTGCAAAATTTTCATTTAAATCGAATCAATTACTATATACTCTACACTTTCAGAAATTGTTTCTTCTTTCGAGATAAACCAGCACAACGAGCTGTCGTTTCAATTCAGACCGATATTTCGAAAATGTCTAAATTTTTCGAATTCAAAATCGGAGCATCTAGCCGCAAATTGATTGCAACACATTAATACGATGCACGGTGTGATGTTTGGAGTTCTCGTTACAGGAATTTTATCGTGAAATAACCGGCCGATCTGCATTGAAAGAGGCGACGTTTGCCGGAGTGGCAGACCACGCTTGGGAAACAACGAGCACTCCTATTTATCATTTCCAAAACGGTCGTTTCTCTGTTCTCCATCATTTTGAAAATCGCTACACGCATTACCGGCGTGTCAACCGGAAGCAACTCGAGCTTCCCGGGTATTCGCGGTTTTCGCAATTCCCTCACACCGATCCGCTTCAACGGGAGAAGCGGCGAATACGTTTGCGCCGCGACCTACGCGACACCCAGAACGCTGTTACGCCACTGTCTGATAATCGACTGATAATTGCTGTAACGGTCTACGCGCTTCAGAATCCCATCAGGGGTACATTAGAGTAATAAGATTGCATGCACTCCGTGTTTGAATTCTTTTAGTGTCATACACGAGGTCGAACATCGACCGGTTTCGTTCCATGTTCCATTGGAAATCGAATTTTCCGTAGCGATGCGTATATTCTTGGCGTAGTAGAGTCCGTGGAAGCGATACAGTGAGCTCGTGAAATCAGTCAGGCGTCAAAGTATTGAAGCAATTCTTGGCCATTTATTTTTTTTTACCCTTTACCATTCTCGACACTGGATAGAAATGAAATAAAAGTTTCATTAACCCTTATGTCAATACCGGGGTACCACTTTGCACATTTTCTCACTTAAAATATTTGATCTTTCCGGTGAAAGATTTTACAAAATTTTACTTGACACATTTCCTATCCGTGTTTGCTTCAAGTTTAGAATTTTGTTATCAGAAAACTACTAAAATTGCACGATAAAATAGACGACAATTGTGGCTATTGACATAAGGGTTAACCCCTTGACGTATGATTTCTTTTCCTGCCTGTGCATCTAAGCGTCGATTAATTTCTACTTTAGTACTACAATAAGTAAGAAAAGCTAACGTATTATAGATTAATTAAATTTGGCAATCTTCAGTTTTACAAATTAAATCAAAAATTAGAATTAAAATTAATTTTTCTTACTGATATAACTGTTTTTATCACATCTTGACCAAATCTGTCGTACGAGTCAGACTAGTTGCCATACAGCAAGGGGTTAAAAAAAAAAAACTGACCTCAACGATGTTATAAATTTTGCGTCTTCTAAATAACACTTTACCGAAGTAGTAAAGTGACCATTATTCGAGTGTTCCAACAAAGGAATCGAGAGAAATGTGAGAAAATTAAGACCCAAACCCTCAGTGAGGGCCGTGTAAAGTATTCAACGCGCCTGTCGTCCTTCAAATTTCATAATGGTCCACATTTTTCTTACTTCGTCCTATATCAATTCCACGTTCTTAAAACTCCACTAGCCAATCGATCAGCGTTGGTCTTACAATATCAAAAATGTTTAATGGTATCTTTAATTTTTCCGATAGTACCTGAAATACCGTTAGTCGCGAGTCGTCGTCTTTTTTATTCTACACGAAACCAAGTGGAATACAGCGTACGGCCTCAAGTGCGGCGACATCAATCGGTCCTGCAGTTCGAGGATTTAATCTACGACCTCGCTATTCGTGTCCCCTATTATACGATTCCCAGCTTCTCGACGTTGCTTAATTCTATGTTGTAATTCTAAATTTATTTGTACTCTCGAACGATTTATTTTTTTTTTTTTTTGTATTTTTGATGGAGGCATTATACTAAATACGTGTTTAATAGACACGTAAATATTATTGATTATTAACATTAAAATTCGTTTAGTACCTGAAGTTATGTCTAACTTATATAAAAAAAATATTACAACTGTTCGTTATTTTACATAGCCATTTAAACACGACATAGACATTAAATATGAACAGGACTGACATTCCTGTCTTCAGAAATTAATTTCATCCTGCGATGTGTATTTAATACTCACAACGTTGTGGCAATTATAATTTGAAAAATTGCATATTATCTCTGTTTATTTTCTATCATACTTAAACCTGCAATAATAAACCGATAAACCTCTTTTTCCGATTATACTTGCTTCAGTGGAGACCAAAGTATGTGCTTTGGTGAATAAATAGTTAACCGTAAAAAACAAATGAAACATTGTAATATTCGATATACGTACTAATGAGAGCATGTTGAAATTGCCGTAACAGCGACTATCATACAACGATGAAAAAATATAGATGATCTTGAAATCTATATTATGCAAGCTTCGTACGTGAAAATATTCCAGTTGCACAGAATTTCTCCCCTCTCTCTATACAGATAATACGTAGAAATAAGAAGAAATTGACGAATTAAAAAAATTATGAAAATTGTATCTACTTGTCGGCAACACATAACACATTTTTTTACTAAACAAATATACGAGGTTGAAAAATAATAATCGATAATAATCATAAATTGAATAATCGATCAGGTTCACCGTTCAGTCAGTGTTTCAGTCGTTAATCGAGATTACCCTGCATTTTTCCACCGAAACGCGGGAAGGAAACACGCGGAACAAAATGTTCCTCCATAGTATCACCATAATTTGGAGATGCATTCTGCTTGACATCATATCGAGCGTCGCTACATCAAAGCGTATTATCCCTGCTACGATTTTAATCCCGCAATAATAAAGCGCACATATGCTTTAAAGCAGTCGCCATCTTTGGTACTGTGCTCTGGATATGTAGAAATTACGACTTCCGTAAGCTTTTTGTGATTTCCCCGATCTGGCAGAAGTGCTTAGCAAGCACGAAACAGAAGTGTTAAGCATTACCAGCGGATAATACTGGATATAATTCGAAGGTCGACTTTAGCAAAGAATTGCGATACGCGAATGTCCGAAGCGTAAACTAGATTTTAAAGCGATACTTAATTAGCAAATTAACAGCGGCGAAAGAAAGTGGGGACAGGTTGCGTATTCGCCTTTATATCCTCGATAGTAATTTTCCAACGGAGCATTCGGTCCAAAAGTTAAACCGATAATTGCAGCACTCAGCGGGTTCTATAAAAACTCAAAATCGAGTGCGATATCTTGCAATCTGTCTTTTAATTCTTCCCATAAGCCAACTTTGGTTAAACTATTTTCCACCATCTCGTTCAATTTCTGTAGATTTAGGACAAAGAGAAGAACTATGCAAGGAATTAGAAGAGGAAAAAACTAAAAATCTTGACAGCGTTAACCTCGCATTAAATTGCCCGATATTTGCGAAAGCCACTTTCCGCGTATCGAAATACTTGCCGATTTTATTTCAACGGTCGATAAGTGATGCTACGGGAAGAAATCGATAGTGACCTTGAAAGCCTTGAAAAAAATGGATATACTCGAATATCTTTTTTTTTTTTTTTAATAAAAAAGCAAATAAATTTTGCTGGGATAAAAGAACTGAAAATTGTCATAAACATCGCGACACTTTTTTTTTTTTTTTTTGGTTGAAACATAAAGAACAAGTTATAAATAATACGGTCGTGCTGTATCGCTGTATCAAAAACATCTGTTTTCTATGTTACAGAAAACGAACTTTATGTTGTATTTCATTTAGCGTATTAGACTTGAAAAATGGGGGCTAACACGCACATTTTTGACGCGCGCGCGATCGAAAGGGGTAAACGAAAAGGCGAAAATTTCGATAAATAAAATGATATCGAAACAATTAGGAGATTGAACGTTACGTACAACTTTTTTTCAATTATTTTCGTAGAAAGAAATTTTGGTTTTTACAAAAGGAGTTCAGACAAATAGATTAATTGCAGAAATAATATTTGAATATTCCGCCAAAGATTTACAGACTTGCATAACTTCTCGAGTAAGCAAAAAGAAGGAACTGCAGAGTGGTATTGCAAAAGAGGTAAAAGAGGACACAGAAATGTTCTCCAAGGCTCCAAACGAAAATCCGCACAAAACTTCTATCACCTTCTTGCACTACAATGAATTATTTCAAACTACTACCTTAGTAGAATGTAACTGAGAAGAAGCAGTTTTGACCGAAACCTTCGCAATCAAAGAAATGCTCGTTTTATATTTTTTGGTGAACAAAGTTACGCGTTAACCCTTTAATTAATTAAAAATTATCCCTTCACATTCTAGCAATGCACACGAAGTCATAATGCAGTGAATAAAGTATCTTCGTAATAAATTATCGACAATTTTCAATTCAATTTTCAAAAAAATTAAGCCTTAGTGTGCTATACCAGCGAACCGATGATACCGCCAGAGTTCCGTCATAGCGGTAAAAAACAAGCAGGAATCTTAGCCAAGATCGCGCGGAAACGGAATGCTCGCTAACGACCCCGCGCGGGCGTTATGGCATCGTCGACAAGTCGCGTAGCAACGTTAAATCGCGATACGTTTTCCGCAACATTACGTTGTTCGTCGTAAAGCCGACTATTAAAACAACGACTACTGGCCATCCGCAATCCACGGCGCGAGCTTCAGCCGACCGATACCTCCCTGTACCCAGGGAAGATGGGAACGCGACGAAAGGACATTTGGCTGGAAAAAGAGAGGCAAGAAGATTTCGCGAGGGCATAGAGACGGTGCACGTGGTGGCGGGAGCAGATAACCGGCGATATTAAACATAATTCGCGCGTTTATCGCGCCGCGGCCGCTCGTAATCCGACATTCGACGCACCCGCTCGCGCGATGGCGCCGCGACAACCCCGAGCTCGGTCGTTTGCGCCGCGAGGAGAGCCCCGCGGAAAACAAAAGAGAGAGAGCCGACCCTTCGAAAACATGCTGGCGATACCGGGGAGATAGATAGATAGAGGGAAAAGAAAAAAACGAACGGTGGAGAAAGAGGGGTTGAAAGAGAGATCGAGAATTGGAGAGGGAGAGAAAGGCAGCCATGGACGGACACGATGGAAACGAAGGGAAACGATAGAGGGAAGTAAAGAGACAAGGACAGAGGCGAAAGGGTCTGTTGGGGGGTGAAGAAAGGGAACGTAGGCGGAGAGGTAAAGAAACGACGAAGGGACATGCACAAGGGGAGGAAAAGAGATTTGATACGGCTGGACATTAAGAACGTTTCGTACGGCAATTTAACCACCGAGCAGGGACGCCGAGGGCGGCGCGGCCGGCGACGCTGCGAAGCCAGCCTGAACGGCTATAGATGTTGGCGGAGAGAGGGTAGAAGGACGCGAGAGAAAGAATCGAGACGAGGTAGAGAAGGAGAAAGACAGTGGAAGCGTCCTTGCTATGGTGTATATGTATATATACGTACAGCGAGGAGTAAGCGTGTGCGCGTGCACACCTGAAGATTAGGTTTAACAACCTTAATTTTAAAAAATTGCCATCTCTCTCCCTGGACGATATGGCGTTCCCCTTTCGCCGGCCTCCTCTTGTTTTTCTCTGGCCGGCTCGTTCAACCGTCCACCCTATGCGTCGCCTCGACACCCTTCCCACGGTGAAACGAAATTGCGCAGTTTTGCACCGTTCAGGATGAAGTTCTGGATAGAGTTCTCTCTCTCTCTCTCTATGTGTTCCTGGCGAACCCTCTCACCGCTGTCCTTGGCCAAGAACAACCCTCCCACGATGACGACGATCCATTCGGAGGAACGCGAGGGGATGTTTAGCCCGTTTACCGGTCGTCTGTATACGCTGGTCAGGATTAGACGTCACGAAGTGGCAGGAATATGTCGTCGGAATTTCGGGGAAAATTGGTTCGGGGTGGCAAGAGCGTGGACGAGGGTAGACACTGAGGAAAATGTGGACTCGACGAGATGGAACATCTAGCCAGGGGTTTCTCTTTTCTTTACGTCGACGTTTTTCAAACATGAGATAATTAATTGCGCCTTGTTTAAATGTTTAGATCAATTGGACTGTATCTGGTTCGAATGTGATCTTGTGAAAATTAGTAGCATACAGTATTATCAGTATACACGTATTAAGTGTAAAGTCTATGCATAAATTAAATATTTACTGCTTTGCTCTTTTTAATTTTTTACAAATTTCTTTCTTCTTATGTTTGAAGACTTAACGACTCTCTTGGGGTTACATTTTTCTATCTGTAGATCATTCAGAGTTCGATAGGAAAAAATTGAGACCCCCTGTATATTTTGCCACGTTTCGTCGACATTTTTCACAGGTTCGGTTACGTTTCGGGGGAAAATTAGTTCGGAACGTCCGAAAATTCTCTTTACTTGGCCGCAAGCAACGCCGGAGGCCAGCGTTCACCATTACGTTCTTCTTCCAGGCAGCCAGAATCAACTTTGACTCAGCACCGTCCGAGCGCCACGCAGCACGGTCAGCCGACCTGTAAAAATAAAGCGGAGCCTATCAGCGATGTGAGTATCACAGATATTTCATTTTCAAGTGTTTCATCGTTCGACAGGCGTCCGTGTGCCGTGGAGCGTAACGCGTCGACGCGGCGTCCAAGCGGAAAAAAGTCGTCGCCTTTTCTCGTTCGGCGTAAATCACCCCGATAATTGTGCGCGCGCGGACGGAGGTCATCTCGAGCGTAAATTGACGGAGATTCCAGTCCGTCGTGCCACCTCGCGCCAGTTTCGTCGGGGGTCAAGTCGTGGAGATAAGTTAAGAGAAGCAGAGAAATAGAGGGAGAAAGAGAAGTATGTATCCTAGGTGCCTAGATTAATTAACAACTTCGTAGAGACTGTGTCCCTTCTCGTACAGATCCCTTTCCGTAATTCCGTGGAAATTTTCGCCACGGCCCCGCCCTCCCCCGGCCCGTGCCTCTTCCATGGCCGGCTGTGCTAGCTGGCCGCAATAAAATCCACGTTGAGCCAGGTTCCAGACTCGTGTGAAATATCGCCGCGAATTATCATACCATCTGAAATTAAAGGGCTGAAATTTCGAGCTGGTACAGCGCCCCGGCGATGGTGCTCGCTGGAAAATAATTTTGATGCTCACTCTCTACTTGTACGCGCGCTCTGCCTGCCTCCCTCCCCTACGTCCACCATCCCTGAACCCCTACAGGCCGCTAATCCCGCTGTTCACCCTCTTCTTCCTTCCCTGCCTCTTCTACTCCTGCGTCGACTAACGCCGGACAGAGTCGATCGTACGAACTACGGGGCCAGAGGGTCGACAGCGGAGAGAGAGACGCGGAGGCAGGCGGCTCGGAAACCGTGACGCGATAGGGATGACGGCGAAGGAGAGCGAAAGAGAGGGAGAGAGAGCGGGAGCAGAAAAGCGCGCGGCTATACGATGTTCTCGAGCGTGGACGGAAAACGTAGAGAGCGCGAGCCCGCTCTGCGCAAAGAAAGAGCGAGAGGCGAACGACGGCGGGAGAAGAGAGAGAGAGAGAGAGAGAAAGAGAGCGCGGTTGCGCGACCGACGGGGGATGGCAAAGAGCGACGAGAGAGGAGAAAGAGGAAACAACGAGACGGAAGAAGAGGGAGAGAAGAGGAGAGAGAGCGAGACCTTCCGGCGGAGAAAGGTGCGCGCTCCGGCGGAGCGAAAGGGCGCCCTCTTTGGCCGCTCGTGCGCATTTGCCTCCCTCTTCCTGGCACTCTTAGCCGACGCGACCCCCGCGTATTCCCGCCGTCGCGCTTTTTTTTTCTCTCGCGCAACGCGTCGCGCGTTTCCGCCACGATGCGCGCCGCTTTTCCTGGCCGCGAGCGACGATTTTTCTTTGCCAGCGTCTGCGCGGCCACGCCCTCCCGCTGCAATGGCCGCGAGACCGAAATTCCTCGCGGGGGCGGCACCCTTTTCCCTGCTTCCCCTCGATCTTTTTCCATCTCGCTCGCGCCCCAATTCTACCCCCTTTCGTCCTTCTTCCGCCGACAGTTTCTCCCCCAAGCCACCGCCGCCACCCCAATTTTTCTCGTTTTTCCGCCGGTTTTTTGTCCCCCCCGCGGTAACTACTACCCCTTCGTTCGCTATCCATCTCGCGACCTCTCTTCCCTTCTCTCCTCCACCCTGTGTTTGCCCGTATGAAAGAGAGCGGCAGCGACGACGACGACGAGGAGGAGAGAGCACAGGCGGACTCTAGTAGTAGCGGCGGCTCGCCGAACAGCTTTCCTCCTCTCGCCGCCGAGAGCTACGGGGATGTGTTTTAAGAGGTCCCTCAAACAGGCCCGTGGCTAGGACGACGGGCTGTCTGTGTGCATTGTACTTGGCCCGTGTAATGTGTACGTACGTCTTTGATCGAGTGTTTATACGGACTCGGCTCAGAAATCGATTGGTCTCTCTATGGTTAATGAGTCGCGCTGAATGCTATTGATGTTTCCGATCGATTTATGGGAGATATGCCCCGCTTTGACGGTCAACGGCAACGGAAGAAACTGCTGGAGAAGAACCCGCGGGGATAGAAGATCTCCAACTAGATCTCGTTCATTATTATGTTTTTAATAACAGAAATAGAAGCGGGGGTGGGGGGAGGAGAAGAAAGAAAGAAGAGGAAAGATAACCACGCGGATCGAAGCGTGTCACCTATCGGAACGTGTGTTCGAGCGAGCGCCCCCCTCTCTCTCTCTCTCTCTCTCTCTATTCGCCAAACGCTGGTTCAGCTTTAATTTGAACGTACAGAATGAATTTGGCAGGGTCGACTGGGAGTTGTTGGTGGCAGATTTGACGCGATTTCGTGGGCCTTGATTTTCGATGAATCGTTGAAATCGTACTTGGTGGACGTTACTGTCGAAATCGGATGAACCTGGCCATGTTATAAAATAATGCTCACCCGCAGCGTGCGGGGCGGGAGGGAGGGGAGGTGGCGAGGACTCGATTTAACAGCAGATTATGCTGAACGATTAGCAAAGCTCGTGGATGTTATAAACGATAGATTTACAGGATTTAAGAGTCGGTATCTGCGGATTAGAATTTCGGATATAATCCGCACACGATGCGCTGTGATTACTGGTAATGTGCTCCGCGTTATTTCATATTTATGCGGGAGTCTGAAAACGCGGAAAACGTAACGTAGGTAGATCGATTCGGCGTGCACAGACGAATAATTCGAAAGGAGCGTTTGTAATACGGAAAAACGACGAGTTCGAAGTTGACAATTTGTAAAAGTGAAATTTTCATTCGCCTCGAACACGTTCTCTCTTCCGTGTAGGCGAATTCGCGTGATTGACGGAATTATCGTGTGTACAGTTGCTGCGAAAAATATTCTGGGACTAAGAGAACCACCGGCAAACACAACGTTGGGAAAGCTTTTATTCCGTGGATATATACGAAATATTCATTTTTGCTAAATTTCTGAAAGTTCGTTTAATTTCGATTAATTTGTACCGCGACGAATCGAACTTACAAACGACGTTTCGCAAAGGATAACACGTAAACCCAATTTTTAAATTGTCAACTAAAAATGCATCGTAAGAGAGAGAAGATCGTACAGTGTTCGAATATTCTTGAGAGTAACTGTACCTAAAGGAACCAATATTGGCCGACTCGGTGTAACGTGTACACAACGCGGACAAGCATCTTGAACGTTTGCGTTGATAATTCGAGGTCGATGCTAACCGAACGCAAATCAATCGTAGGTGGACCGGTCGGGCTCGTTAATTGCCCTTTCTCTCGAATAACAGTCGCGATTCACCGGTGCTCGATAAACGGGACAAAAGTGAGAAAAGTCAAATTAAGATGAAAATGAAATTTCCGTGGAAATGAGCACGAATCATTATCACGGATTAAACATAGTTTTAGCCGACGTAACAATAATGAGATTGAGCAGTTCGTTCTTCATCATGCTGCGTTTGCAAATGAACGAATGATTAACATCAAATTCGCTGGAATATCGTGAACAGGCATCGACGCGATACCTCCACGCGGCTTCCACTGAAATTTGTCTATGAATTTTGTCATACGGGGCGCAAACTGAATTTTATACTGAATGCATACCTAAATTAGAACCGTCCAATTCCTGTAATTCCTGCCGCTTTATTAATACGTCGGCCATTAAAACAGGACGTACGGAAGACTAGTTCAGAGTGTAAGATCGAACGACTTCAGCCGCCTATTGTTCGGATTTCATCGTTTAGATATCATTTTTTTATTCGTTCGTCGACTACGCTCGTTGAGAAATGAACGATTTTTACAACGAACGACTGTTCGCGCAATTTTTCACCTAATTTTTAACAATATCGGGATATTCGAGTAGAACGAGATAAATCGAGCAGGGAAAAGGATTTGGAAACTGAAACACGCGAACACACACGGAGCGAGAAAACGAACAAAAATGATATTCCGGTAGAAAAACATTCGTTTGACTCGCAAATCTTCCGCGTAATTAACATTCTTCCGGGAAAGAAAAAGAGAGGCAGGCGAAACCGTTCCGGCTGATACATGCAAATCCGGAGCTCGGCTATTTCACGAAATGTCTCGCAATTATAAGGTAATCAGAATATAAACCTACCGTGCAAAATAATAATTTGATGCACACGGGTATCACGCTATGCGGCCGCATGTCTCCTCGTTCGGGCAATGTAAATTGTTCATTTTATTTCGACCACTCGTTACTCCGCCGAAAAATCTAACATTGCGATACGGTCGGCAAGGGAAAAGGACATTTTCATTTTCTCTCTCGAAAAGAGCTGATATTCGAAAAATTATTACAAAAGACGTCTATCGTTTAAATTTCGATCGATTAGAGATCATTTGTATCACAAATTTGCGGTTACACTCTTCGACTACTCGGCAAATAAATAATTTCAATACGAACGACTGTCTGCACAATTGACGAAACGTTGATACATCGGAATATTAAACGGAACGAAGTAAATCGAGCAGAAAAGAAATTTCGAAACTGAAACAAGTCGACGAGCAAGAAAAGGAGTAAAAATGATTCCGATGGAAAAACATTTCGTTCCTCTCGCAGATCTTCGATTAACGTTCTTCCAGGAGAGAAGAAGAAAAAGACACTCGTTCTCGAAGAAGAAATTCACTGTGAATACAAACGAGGACGAAGTGCAGAAACGTTAACCGAATATCGAACATTAATTACCATTTCTTTCCACGTTGATCATGTACCAGGCAGTTGATTAATCAAGCGATAAATCTAATAAAGTGTCGAGACTTATCAATCGTTTATTATTGTTCGATACGTAGAAACACGGCGATAACACGCCCTATTGCGCGCGTATGAACTTCTCTATGGCTGTCTCCCTCTCCTCTCGGCTCTGCAGCGTGTAACGCAGGGACGCGTGTAAAATTTAACGAATTTTAAAGGGCTGGTTTGTGAGCTTCGATAATTATGCCACAGCCGCATATAATTATCCCTGGATTTTCACCGGTACGCCCAATGGCGATACGTCCGCGGCCCACGGTTCCCTTCCGAAACGTCAAGAAATTATATAATCGTGAATTTCGCGGGTGCAACGAAACGTGTCAGGTACCGTTTAATGGCACGAACAGAAACCGCTCCTTTCCTCCTCCTTTTGTTTCTTCTTTCTATTCTCATTTCACATTAGCCTCATTTTTAACGCCTTCTTCTCCAGCCTCCTAAACTCCTCTCCATTTTACCAAACCGAACGGACCCGATCTGGGAGAACCTGCTGGAATATTGGTAAAACCAAGGCAGAACAGTTTGCGCGGGGATGAAGGTAGCGGGCGAACGCGTTATAGAGAAGTTTGTATTGGCGTCCTTTATTTTCGAAGTCGTTAATTGCAATAGTTGGTGAATTTAATAGAAAACTGGTATTCAGATTTTCACAAAGCTCGACGAAGCGTGGACACTTTTATGATAACGTACCCAGGAACCTGGTATACGCTTTATTCCCCGGTAATACCCCATCGTTCCCGATCGTTCGTTTTATTTCGCCCAGCCGTAAATCGTTCCCAGAACAACGCTCTCGCCGCCGCTCCAGGCATAAACCAAGGAAATTTGCCGGCATTAAACTCTCGAAAGCAAAAGTCCGTGCGGGGAGTAACGAGCGGCTTCCAGGACAAACGTTGAAGAGCGGAGCGCGCGCCTCTACGTGGTGCATCGATCAAGCATACGGCCGGCGCGCGTATAATTGCAACGAGACGCAACGCCTAATGAACTTTCCGGCAAATTCGTCAAGAGTTTGTTTTAATCCGGAGAGGCATGAAAATTATCGTCGTTAGACGTGTGTAGTTGAGGAGAGAATTTCACACAGAAGAGGGAAAGAACCGCGGAGGAGTTTTTCTCTCCCCGCGACGTCGAAAGAGGGGCAGGCGAGAGCGCGTCGACGCGACGAACGCGTCTACCTTGCGAAGTATGATCGATCAGGTGGGCCGGCGATCGTTCGAAGTCAATGGGAACGGCGGGAACGGCGGCGCGTTTCGTACGTTCGACTCTTGGAAAACAGATGGCCAAGTATTCGCCTCCTATCACCCCTTGTGCGCCGATACCGGGGGGGTTGGCCGTGTTTTCCGCGCGGCGCGGAGAGGGTGAATCCTCTCGGGTGAACGGGGAAAAAAGGCGGATAGGGGAAAAAAGGTAGGAAAGAAAGGGGTGGGAGGGCGGACGAGGGACAGGTTGGTAGGGATGGAGGAACGGAGAGGCTTTGCGCAGGATACGAACCGTTTCGGTGGGGAGAGATCGGAAGGAAAAAAACGCGTGTGACAGTGGGAAGGAGAAGAGAGGACACACGGTGTGTTAGGTATAGCGATGGATGGGCACACACAGGCGGAAAAGGGGTAAGAGAAGCAAAACGAAGGAGAGGAAGAGGGTGGAGGCGACGGTATCAGGGGAAGGAAACTGAACAACGCAAGTCAATCGTGCGTCTCTTAATAGAAAAGTGGGGTCGATTTATGGGTTATAGGTAAACTGTGCACTCACCCCTCTGGATCATCCAGCTCGTGTCCCTCCTCTCGCCATCGACACCCCCTTTCTACGCCACCTACACACATACCCAGTAGCGGCAACCGATCGGCCGGCAGATATCGCTCTATCGACACTATCCCCCTTTTTGTCAGCCGCGTACTCTCCGCGGCCCTGACCGACTGCCACGTGAGAAAACTTCCAGGTGATGTGGGAACGCGCAAAAACTCCATCTGGAGGAACACTTGCTTTGTCTTGAGAGAGAGAAAGACGCATGCTGCGTGAGATCTGTTGCTTCTTTCTGCCTCTACCTGGAGGACGTTAAGTGTGCCTGTGGTATGTTTCGGATCGACGAGAATTTTTGTCGCTGCTTTATCTACTTTTTGACGTGCAAACGAGATAGTGGGAATTTCGTCAGGGTGGTTTTTTGCTATGAGCAAGAGTTCTCGAATGGAGGGGGTAATTGTTTTTGAATAATTGATACGCGATATCGTACGAGAATTTCATTATTATATGATAACGTTTTTATAATTACGAGGACGTGGGAAAAGTGAATTCAATTGAAGGGAATGGTTTAAAAAGTCGCACAGTTGGATGTTATTTATCGTGGAAATTGTTATTCAACGGTTGCATCGAATGACGTGCTTGCGGTAGATGATTATTATTGGATTATAGGAGTTATGGAGTTATTTGACACAAGGAAGGTTCGCTTTTCTACTTGATGGCAAGAGCACTGTATACAGACTGAGAATGCTCCTACGCAACGCTCTGATATTGCCTACGACCCCGCTTGGGACCGAAGGGCCTTTTGTCACGTATCATAAACATTTAGATATTTACCAAACAGAGGTGGTAAGGCTAAACGGATTTCTTCGAACGTATACAAAAGAAATATACACTTCCTAGTAAGGCTTTAGATTAATTTCTGTTATATCTAACTGACTTATAAATCTAACAATTACGAAGGGAATGAAGTATTAACTATCCCGTTTAGCTAAGTTCGTGATAATGAAGCTGCTTGTAGAAAGAGAAGTAAGTTTAATTGAAGCCAAGTCGTTCAAATCTTCTATTGAATGCTTTTTTTTATTTTACACGCGGTACGATTAATGGTGTTTAATCAACGATATCAAATTTATTTACAGAAAAGAGAAAACTGAAAGGTGTGAATTCCTATTTTTGCAGTTGCATTTAATATTCAGTTTAATAATTAATAGTGCGTTAATTTCTTATTATAAAATTAAAAATCAATATTGTTTAGAAAATTGAAAAATTCTTACTTATACAAAGAATGAAGCTTTCCAACCGGAAATACCTTGCGCTTATGCTTGCTAACTTTATTATAAAAAGTCAGACTATCGAGTGTAGAAACAAAAATTAAAGAATCTAAACAATGATATTCAAGAAACTAGCAAATCGTTTAAAAAGTTCATAATAATTTTCCTCACTGCGGCGTTAAAAAGGCCAATTTTTCGTTTCTTCAAAGAACCCCTCGGCCTCCAATCGCCAGTCTTACCGGCGTGTCGAAACCATGACGCGTTTGCAACGCGGTTGATTAATCGCCGCGTCCCAGTTCCCGTGACTGTCGCGTTTCCGCAAATGAAGCGTACCGCGTGTTACAGTATTTAAAAAGCAAACAATTGAAACCGTATACACAGAGGCGTGCACGCACGCGAGACGGCGTAACGGTCGCTAAAAAGCAGAAACAGCGCGGAGATGCGGGGCGAATAATTAGAAAAAAAAAGGGAAAACGGAAAGAAAGCTAGAAAGAAGAAAATGAAACGATATATACATAATACACCCGGGACAGGCGAGAGACTGGCCAGAATATTTTTTCCTTAGGAGATATTTTCCGGCTGTCTCCGACTGTGTGATACGCGGACACATTTTTGGAATCGTTACGATTCGCCGCAACGCTGATCGCGTATTATGAACGCAGCAAGCTGTGTAATTCTCCATGGTCCAGAGTTATAATGAGTTGAATTTCCGAGATTTTGGATCCGCCAGGAAAAGGACGGCAGTCCTCCCCTCTATCCTCGTCATTTTTCTGTAATGAGCGCGCAATTGCGTGCACGCTGTATCGCGAGCGAGCTGTGACTCTTTCCTTTTTCTCTTTTCCTTTTTCCTGGACAACGATACGCGTGCAGGGAAAATTAGCCCGCGAGAACGACCCCGCGGTTTCGATCTTCGTTTATGGCCCGCGCCACTGACATTGATGGAGGGAACAACCGATTAACGATCGGGCCAGTTTCGTTTCGTCGCAGATTTGCACGAAGCGTGAGATCGAAAATTGTTTATCGAGTTCGAGTGGAAGGTTAGGACGAGTTCGTTCCTTGGTTTTCATATGCAAACGATGACGCTTAGTAGCAAGTAGAATAAATCTCATCAGAGAAATCAATTGTTACTTAATTAAAACTTGATATCGAATACAAGCTATTGAGAAGTTTCTGTAAAGGATACAGAAGAAAGACTTTTCACCGTTTCACTGCTGGCTGGCGCCTATAGGCGCTTTGAATATTTTCTCGCGCTGTGACCTTGGAGCCTATAGGCGTTGCGAATATTTCCTCGCACTGTGCCGTTGGCGCCTTTTGGCACACTTTCGCCTTAATTTAATCCATCAGTTTTGCCCCTTGCGCACTTCCACTTTAATTTAATAGAATGATGAACTTTTTACTCTTCTTGAATTTTGAAAATCCAAAAGTAAAGCCACACGCGTGACACATACGGATCGTGCAATATGATAAAAATTAGTGTTATCAATTTTGAAAAACAAGGCCTATAAATAATAAAATTTCCACTGATTTTTGGATCAAGCACGAAACGAATATTCCATAATCAGGGCCGTCGGTATATCAAAATATAAGTAATTATGAAGAAAGTATAGAATTTATATTTCTTCGTGTTGCCAATTTCGGAGAATAGTCTTGTAATAATCTCGAATGTGTTCAAATGGTTGCCAGAGGTGGTACTTGAACTGTAGTCACGTAAATGAAATTAAGATGATAGGCAATATTTACTTAATTTTGTATGTTAAGTTCTCGGAATTAATATGATTATCTCTTGTTAAAAATAAGTAATTTGTACGTGTATGTGCATTTAATTCCGTCTCGTAATTTTGGAATCTGCCAGTGTGTTTTATTTTCGACATGTCAAACACTCAATGGTTAATCACAATTAAATACTCAAGTACTATGAATACAAAAGTGTTTGAATTTACAACGACTATCGAATCGAGTTCGAAGCATATGAAAATTGACAGTTACATTTCAATTTGACCAATCAAAAGTGAAGAAGAAGAATATAGGAAATTTATAGCGGTATCGATAGATACAGTAACTTATTGAAGATCAACGACATTTCATTACCGTATGCAAAAATATTTTTACTCCGAAATTTAACAAACTACTTCCTTTTCATATTTTTAGACACCGAAAATGATTTCTAAATTGATTCAACTTTTCCCCATAAATTTCTATTCATTCCTTCATTTTCTCGTTCATATTCAAATATCTTACTTTTGCACTCGAAAAATATGTCAAAACAAAATTAAACAATCAACGACCACAAAATTGCATTAAAGCATTGTACCTAAAGTTCCACCAACAATTCTTTCCTATTCTTTCATGTTTTAATTCACATTCGAATATCTTACACACGCGCCCAAATTGAAAAAAAAAAAATTATGCGAATGTAGCAACACACGGAAACACAAAATTGAGCAACGAACGACCACATTAATCATCGTATTCTTCTCCTTTTTTTTTCCATTCGCGTTCAACTGTCTTACTTGCGCAGCCGAATAGAAAAGAGACGGAAAAAAATTATGCAAATGGGGTGGAGTGTGACCAGAAAATTGCATTAAAACATCGTATTTAGAGTTCCATCAATCTTTTCGCGCCGCCGTAACATTTACAGACTCCGATACCGAACAAATTATCACCCATACACCGGCAAGTTATGCGTAATTTGAAAACGCATAGGGTATTGCCCCTCTAAATGGAGACGGCAGAGAGTGATACGCGAACAGAATAGACATTAAACGGACATTTCCATCGGTGCCTGATGTAGCTCGTAACGTGGATACGTAATTTCCAAAAATATATCTGTCCCGGTGTGCGCGGCGGCCACTATCAGGTATCTACAAACATTAACGATAATTACCATTATTGCTAATTGATGTATATGCAGAATTATATCATTCTGATTGATCCGTTCCGCATCAAAGCAGCGGTCATGAATGAGTAACAAAAACAGCCAGCCCACTCGTCCGGCAGCCCGCTGTCACGGAAGAATCCTGGCGAAACATAAATAATCAGCCCGGACACGCGAGCAATCGAATTAATGACAATACCAACGGGCCGTGTGCCGGTTAGAATCGCGTTATCAACGAAAGTGATCAAGGTATCAACCGGTTACCGGTTTCTAATTTTGTATGCAAATCTGTCACGACCGACTAATTGAATCGAACGTAACGCGGGATCTATCTGGCCGATCGAGGTCCCTGAAAGCGCCACTCTCTCTCTCTCTCTCTGTCGAAAGAGGAGGAAATGGAGGCAGCACGGTAACGCTGTCCACGTTTTTACCACGGCCATGGACGTCGCGACACGTGAAAAAATTTCCGCGCGCAGAAATCGAAGTCTAAACTGCAACGACCGGTGCGCGCGGATTAATATTCGAACTTCTACCGATAGCCAGAGAATCGAAAGAACGCGACAGTATCTGTACGCGAGAGGAGGTTTTGCGCCCCGTTGATTAAAATAACGCCCACGATCAGACGACACGGAGAAAAAAAGGACTAAGAAGCCGAAGGGTTTAACGAGACTGCAACGACCCCGAGACACTCTCTCCGTCGATCGACAGGAGAATCTCTCGCGATCCAGAGACTAATAACCCGATTTCCTGTAAATTTTGCGCCGGCCGGCCGGTTCCTTTTTCCCTAGGAAATAACCGGTTTAATCAGGAACGGCTTCCTTCCCGTGCTATTTGCACGAAATTTCGGAGTTTCGAGCCCGCACGATACGTGTGGGTGCCACAGCTGCGCCGAATGCCTGCTAAAATTAGGATGTTCGCGGGTGTGTGTCCCGTCGCGTACACGTGCAAGCGAAACTCTACTCGAGTTTGTCGTCTGTGTGCCTGTAGTAAGCTTTTGCGCTCTCTCGGCCGTGCTTGGCCTCTCACCCCCCACGTGAGTGAGAACGCGCGGGCGCACACACCACCCTGCCGCCTCCTCTACCACTATAACGCTACGATTCTCTTTCGGTCTCGCTTCTACCCTTTGGCTGCGTGCTTTTTTCTCATGTGCGCGCACCAACGTCGGTCGCTGGCCAGGCGCGCGAGGACGAGGAGCGGAGAGAAAACGGCGCGAGAGAGAGAGAGAGAGAGAGAGGGGGTTAGAGTAACGGACGACAGAGGAAAAGAGAGAATGATAGGAGCCGAGAGGGTCGATAGGTGGGCACCGACCACCCCAAAACTCCGCGTACCAGCACCGCCACCAACCACCCTTCTCTCCTCTTCCTCTTCCTCTTTCCTCTACCTCCGCGTCCTTCCTCCACCTCCTCCGCCTCGTCGTCCTACGTTTCATCCTCTGGCCAACGCCGCGTGCCCCCTTGGACGAACGAACGAACGAACGAACCGGTCGGAGCAGGGGTGCGACGGCCGCTATATAAATATCTACCGTGGAACGTTAAACAGTTCGCTAGTTAGTAATGAAAAAAGAAATAACGCTTAATATTAGTTGCTGCCGTCCTCTCGCGCGTCTATTTGTCAACGTGCCGCGTTCCGCGACGACGAGTCAGAAGGGTGGAGTGATATGAACGGACGCTCTTTGAAACAATTTTCAGCCGAGGGTAATCGATACACACACGGCTGCTTGTAAGAATGGAAAAATTGAAACGGAGTCGGGGGGAAGTGGTTAATTATTGTTGCAATTAGGAGGAATGTCTTGGGGGATAGTTGAATTTTTAATTATCTACTTGTATCGATTACTTTTGTAATGATCTTAATTTTTCTATCGATTATCTCTACTATCTGGTGTAATTTCAACACTGAATTCTCTATTTACAACAATAATTTTCGATGATTTGCAAGAATAGAAAAATTGAAACGGAATTGAAGAAAAGTGTTGAATAATTGTTGTAATTATGATAACGATCTTAATTTTTGTAACGATTATCTCTACTATCTGGTGTAATTTCAACACTGAATTCTCTATTTACAACAATAATTTTCGATGATTTGCAAGGATAGAAAAATTGATATCGAACTGAAGAAAAATGTTGAATAATTGTTGTTAAGAAATTCTTGCAATCGAATAGTGATTTAAACTTCCTTTAATTAGATCTTCAAATAAACATAAAATCGCGACCAGCGGAGCATTCTTCCCAAGAGAAGAAATCTGATCGAAATTGACACTTGACTGAAGAATATTGAACGAAATTCGCGATCAAAAAGACCTACCACAATCGGGACTCCCCTTTTACATAATAACGATCTTGATCTTTCCAACAATTATCTTTCATACTTACCATAATTTCAATATGCAATTATCTATTTATATTAATCACTTTCTCAGAGAGAAACTTTATCTCCTAAACATTCGTTCAAATTTCTTTCAACTAGCCCTTCGAATCAATACAACACCAGGATCAACCGAACATTTTTAGAACAAAATTTCTGATTATAGATGTACGAATCAAAATTGAGCAAAACTCGTGATCAAGAGAAATTACCTCCATCAGGTCTCCCCTTTTTACAGCCTCGGGAGGCTACGGGGTGAAAAGAAAAAGAAAAAAAGGGAAAAGTGCAGGGAAATTTGCATAAGCGTAGTTTCGTAGACGGTGATCGATATCGATGGTAGAGGAGGGCTGTGTTTTTAACGTCTCCAGCGATAAATGTTAATGACTACGGGGCAGTTATCGGAGGGTGGTTACACGTAAGAGTGGCGATAACCAGCGATAATCTCGTTTCGTTCGATACTTATTTATCCATGCAAATATTTATAAATCACCGTAAGCGTTTTAATTGCATTAGCACGGTAACGAGTACTTGCACGCATTCATTAAGTATGGAGAAACGGTAGGGAATAGGTTGTCGGGGGGGGGTCGGCGGTGAATTTTCAAAGGAAAATATTGATCGCATCGTCTCTCTGGCACTTGTCTTCGCCTCTCTCGCCAATTTATTTGCATTCGCGCAACGCACTTCACAAAAAGCAGAAAGAGAGAAAGAGAGAGATTTGAACTACAGAAAAATTAAGGAATTTGATCCCTTGGCCCTCGTAACAGACGCACCGTTCCGTGCACAATAATTTCATTATCCGTGCATTTCGTACGCGAATTTGTCTTTTGTACCGTGGCTGCTAATAACTTCCATACAGACGGAGACAGCGTAAAAGAGAACGTTAATGGCGAAACCTGTGCGCCGTGACATAATAGCGTAAACATAATAGTAATTACAGGTAGTATTATGCTACAAGAAAATCGTCGGGATAAAATTAACGAACAGGGTGAAAAAAAAATGGAGGAAACACGGAAAAGAAATCGACAATCCTTCGATAATAAAACGCGCACGAATATGTATCGGAAATTGAAGTGAACAACGATACCGTGACATAACACAGATAGATACGTCTTTATTATTATCGCATAAAGAGCCGGTTAATTGGAAGTTCATATAAGTGCCTAAAATATGCAAATTCTCGACAAAGAAATTCATTTCAAAGTTTAATTAAAAACGAACGAAGCAAAAAAGAGAGGAAGAAGACAAAAAAAGCAGGGGAAAATAGGAGAAAACACGAGAGGGGAGGGATAGAGGGAGAGAATCCCAGGCTATTATGCGTGAAACCTGCCTTCCTGTAGAATCTGCTGCGAAATTAAATTAGGCTCAAAATATTCCCATAATGAGGTAGTCACAGAGAAAGGAAGAGAATGCGGAAGGGTAGGGAGGAAAAAAAAAAAAAGAAGAAAAAAGGGCGACACGCGCGTGATCAAAGTTGTCGAACGCGCGGAATCACGCTGGATGCCGGAGCACGGTGCAACGACCCCGCGAAGGAGACCCGCTTCCGGTTGAAAGTTCGCGCTACAAAGCGCTGCTCCGCTCGCTCGCTCAGTGGATTCGAGCGTGCATGCACATCCTGCATTCGGGGAGAGTTGCAACTGTGCGAACATCAGTCCGTCCTCGAGGGCGCTGCCTGACGTCTGAGATTTAGAAGCCGCAAAATAACAAAAGCTTAAACAATTTCCGGGCACAAAAGCGAGGCCATTCTCGTGGCTGACGTAGCGTCATTGTTTGGTCTTGTAACCGGCGAGAGGAACAGAGGCGGGTCCAGGAAAACGGGCAGGAGAGGGGGTGGCGCGTTACTATGTCGCAGACATTATATCGCTTTAAACGGTGTACGCAGCTTGATGCCCTATTAAGAAGAAGAAGAACCGAGCCCATTGGCTGGAACGAACTGAATAATTTTCACGAACACCGGAAATGAACGTTTTACTTAACGCTGGAACCACCGGGCCAGGATTTTCCAATAGTAATACTTTTACGTGAATAAAATGTGATTGAAAAATTAGATTCCGTATCCATAGGAATCATATCGTCCGAAAGTTAGAACATAGTGTCGAACGTTTATTACTTTTTTCTGGAAAATTGCTAATGGGTCAATTTTGACCCGGCCAGCGTTTCTATAGAGTGTTAACGGAGCACCGAAATCGAGTGGAATTTGAAGGTGGTATTTTTTCAGGGAAATAAATTCAAGCTGTTTCTATTTACGTTCTTTTCAGCTTGTTTATGAATTATTGTTATCACTTTTGAGGAAATAAATTGGCGCGTTAAATTTCAATTTCTTAAAAACACGATCTATATAGAAAAGAAAAAATGGTACTACGAGAAAAGAAACCAACATGAAATTACTTTGTTATTTAAAAAAACAAAAAATAGCATATTCCTGTGTAATAATATGCACATATAAAAAATATGAAATTGATAATACATTTATACTTATTTTTTTTACAATACATACCGATTATTTGTAAAACTGTCGGTTAAATATTGGTAACCTTTATAATAAAACACAGTGAACATGGAAGTTGTGAATATTTGTCAACGTGTATTGTTCGTTACCCTCCTTTTTCAACTGGGAAAATAAAAAGGTCCGAGATTTATCTATCCATAATTTAGTATTCCAGTATTACATATATTTCTAGCGGGATTAAAAAGTTTCGACATGACTGATAGAAACGCTTCCAATAACTTACATTACTTCTACCGGAATCAAATCGATGCTTTCTACCTTTGCAATCGCTAAACATTCAAATTGGATATAATAATTATTGGACAAACGTGAACCAACTTTTATCATCTGCGATATTTTCCGAATGTAACGAATGAAATTCGTTTAGCGTCGATTTATTTTCGGCGCGTGGAAAGGAATTCGTAGGTTCAACAACACCGATCAAACATCAAATTCTTACTTCACACGTTCAACTACTGCTTACCTTCGCGCAACCTATTCATCGGTGTACAGAAGAGAATCAATTTCACCGTAAAATAAACAACACAAATTCAACATTATCCCCCCGTACGTTATTTCACATCAAACAAAAAAAAAATTACACGTCCACAATCATAATTAAGCAATCCTCGACACCTACAACGACCCTTCGACAGTCACGCCTCTCCAGTGTGTCAAAAGTAAACCGTTTCCACACGCAAACTCGATAAAAAAGAAACAGCCACGAGAAATACCGGTGAATCTTCCAATAACCAAAAAATTCGTCGAGGAAAAAGAAGGAAATCCCCGGAAAAAGTAAGAGCGAATAACCGAAAAATCCAAAAGCTGCTACCCTTATTTCTCCTACTTGTCCAGTCGCAAAGTAACTCCGTCGATCTACGTGCTCGAAATACCAAACAGTCTCTCCCCTTCGCACAGCGAAGACGGGTATGGCGAAAGAAGAAGGAAAAGGGGGTTGACGTTGTGTGGAACGTTTGTATCTTGTACCACTGCTAGCAAAATGTAGCCGTGTTAGAAGCTGTACAGAGAGAGAGAGAGAGACCCAGGCCGGTATTCTCGACAGAATTGTTGGCGACTTTACGTGGGTGGTGGTTCGGGCGACGGTTATCAAAATTGCGCGTGCCATTATAATTTTAAAGCCGGCTTTCCTCGCAGCACCGCCGCCGCCTGGTCGTTGGACCACAGGAGGTGGCGGAGTTCTGGCAGTGGGTAAAAGAGGAGGAACATAGAAGCGGGCAGAACGAGAAAGGGGATGGAGGAAGTGGCAGTGGAGGGTGGTTGGGTGGCATGGAGGAAGTGGAAGAGGAAGAGGAAAGAGGAGGAGGAAGGGTG
>NW_017100404.1:43961-47543 GCF_001263275.1 Habropoda laboriosa | reverse complement strand
GGTCTGTGCACACGCTGGGGATTGAAGTCCGGGACGGTACGGGGGGTGGACGAGCAAGAGAAGGGCCAAAGGGGGTGGGTCATTTATTTCCCTCCCGCACGGCATAATTTATCGCGAGGATTTTCGCGAGAGCACGCAGAGAGCGCCGCGATAGAGGAAGAGCTAGGTAGGCGAGAGGAGAGAGGAAAGTAGCAAATGGAGGGTCAGGGCGGAGGAAGGGTGGAAAAAGGGTGGTCTGCCGGTGGCGGCGGCGGCGGCGGCGTTGGTGGTGCCGTGCTGCTGCGGCAGCAATCCGCTCGGGGCATCAAGAAACTGATGTAAATGGAGGCAAAGTATACGTTGTACGAATGCTCGTTCTCGTATCCCCGTCTTTGATAAAAGGACCCTCGATTTACGGCCGTCTACAGCCCAGGATTTTCCACGCGAATTTCGAATTACGCTGTTAACGATTTCAAGCAGCCCGACATTGTCGGCGCTCTCGCGTTCACCCTTTAGCGAATTTACCTTCTATTCTTCCGCGATTCTGGGTACGCTCTCTCTTTGCTGAAATTATTCTACTTCTCTTGTGTGTATTTACGTACGTGTATCGAACGTTTTGATTTCTGCTGGACCGATATTAGATATTGCGTTTCGAAGATCGATCGTCGATCGTAGAAACGAGGAAATCGCAACACTATTTTCACGTGAGGCACGCCGGTATAATGCAATTTATTATTTCGAACGATAACCATTGGAAATGTCGATTTCGCAGCCGGTTATTTAAATATAAAGTGCAACTGAAACAATGAAATGATACGTAGCTGGTTGGCGGTATAGAATAGTTCAGCCGCGACTGTTATGCAGGCATTTACTTTAGTTCATTATGAAACGACAGGTGTCATAATTAATGCTAGATGTATTTCGCGATTAGAATCGCGAAAGGGAGGTGGCAAGGGGAAATTTTCAACGTAAAACACGCACGCGTGCGACAGGCTTTGAAGTTCGCGCATATCAATGCGTTCACATGTTACAACGGTTACGTATCGCGATTTACGCGTGAAATTTTCGCGGATGCGCACAACGTACTCCGTTGAAATAAAAAATTAATTATGATTATTGTAGGTATTGCTACTATATATCGTCGAATTTCGCCGTTTATTATCATCATTTGGACAATAATAAAATGTCCAGCGCGGAAATAGAGCGTATCGAATTTTATTACTTCGAAAATTGCATCTGTTTCGTAGACACGATATAATTTCAAGCGTTCGACAAGAACGTCATTCTTTCCTGTGTATTTTTAACAACGGAAGGTCACTGTCGACCGAACGTTAACGAAGGGAACTGAAAGGAAATGTAGACACGTTCAAACAAATATGAATGAAAATTTCGCGGGAAATGATAGACGGCAAAAAACGTGCCTTGCCCCGAGTTATTTATCCGGGAATCGATTACTTACGTGTTATTGTTTCATTAACAAAAGGGCGGACAGGCAATGTTTACGTTTCGAAAATATTCAAACTTTGTCCTCGGGTAAAGCAATCACATCTTCCCCCTCCCACATCGAACAAATCCTTTTTTAAATACCGTTTAATTTGAAAATCTTCCGGTACCAGATCGAAACGGCCAATTTACGAAACCATCCTATCCACGGTGTAGTACCTGTACCTGTTACAATTAACGTACTAATTATCTACGAGACAGTCAACGACAGCAATAGTGTCCAAAGTGTTTTCCACGCCGCGACGCAACAACATTATCGATTAGAAACGAATTACTCTTCGTCTCGAATATACCCTGACACAGTTTAAAGCCAAGACCATATGACACCCTCGACCGCGTGACACTATCATTCATACTCGTCCGTCCATACATCGAATCCTTCTCATCTGTATATCGATCAGCGTCCACGCCGCGACCGAGAAGCCAAGCGTCGCTGTGGTAGGGGTAGAGAGAGTCCGGAGGAAGGTGGCAAAACACAGGAGGAGGCGTCAGCCTCGAGGATAAAAATTTCTCTCGGGTTTGGAAAAAAAAAAAAATAGGAAAGAAACAAACGTTACTCACGATTCATCTGGAGAGAGGAAGGGAGGAGGTCGAGAAACATCGAAGAGGGCGACATAGCAGTTAGGAAAATGGTTAACGTGCGACGGTAGCCACGGAATTCGGAATCGATTCAAGAGCCTTGAAAGTCTAAGGCAGGTTATTTTGAAATTGATTCCAAGCTGGACGCCATCGTCCGCGGAAAAGTTGCGTACTGCGCACACCCGTACACGCGAGCCCCTTCTACGACCCCTTTTCCACCCCTACGACGCCAACGAAAACGAGGAGACGCGGCAGGAGGCGCGAGGGGAGCGGAAAGCTCGGAAAGCCACCCTCGCGCGACCTCAGAGGGGAAAAATACACGTCGAAGTGCGCGGGTTGCGAGGGTAGCGCCGCTCACGATGTCGCTGTTGAAGTGGTGTGGTGGTGGTGGTGGTGGTTGTACGACCGTTGGTGGAGGTGGAAAGGTGGGCAAAAAGTACGCCGGGTCCGGATTGGACCGGTTGCCTGGGGAGGGGCACCTTTTCGACTACCGTTCCTCTTTCCTCGCTGCCCCGAAAACCATCCTCGAGCCGAGTCACGTCGTTCACCCTCGGCCCGGAACATTTTCGCGGAAAATATTTTTCGGGCACCAGCGTGCCACCGTACGCCCCTGCACGTTTACACGATACCGATATTGTTTCGCGATTCGGAATTTCCCTTGACAAATGGCCAACCACCCCCGGCTCGTTCAGCTTTTCCAGGCCAAGATCCGCGGATATTTTTAAGGAAGCTGCGTTATTCTTCGTTGATCATTCTGCGGGTGGAAATAGATTCGAGGAAAGATTTCACCAGTGAATTGTTGAACAAGGATGAATTGTGAATAACGATTGCTCGAGGATGATTTCCAAAGCAGGATTTAGCTCTATAATTGAAATTTTTAATTAATCGTGACTTTTCGCTGTTTCTTCGAATTTAGCTGTTTTTTAAATATTCGTGATAGCTTCGTGTAACAAGATTACACAGTATTTCGGAAAAATTTTCAATAATCTTTTAAACAGGTTGACGTTTCAAGATGGATTTTGAATGATAGCCACTCATTTGGAATTATTAATTTTTTCGAAAGGCGTGCTCTGCGATTACATTAGACAGCGAGTGAGGTACACATATTGTAGATAAGAAGAAATTACGGATACAATGATAAACAGAAAGTGACGTAGATTATGTTTAAACAGAGAAGAAAATCGCGGTATATTAGACACAGGTAAGCAAGTAACTTGCATCGAAGTAAAAGAATGTTTATTCTGAAAGATTCTCACAATTTTGCATTAGCTAATACCTACACAATTAGAACACCAGAAATTTTCAGAATCAAGGTTAAAACTGGTGGTAACTTAAGATTACAAATTCTGTATATAATTATAGGGTACAAATGCGGCAATTATTCTTGTTACAATTGAGATCGTTACACTTTATTTTTCGAAGCAATTTTTCAATTAATACGAACAAAGTGTTCGATTTCGAAAAAAACGAATAGCTGGCGGAGGTGTCGGGTGTCTTTCAGGGGGCAGCACGGACAAAATA
>NW_017100404.1:41172-43925 GCF_001263275.1 Habropoda laboriosa | reverse complement strand
GAACGGCTCCTTGTCGCCTAATGGAAATTACTCGTTCCAGCGCGACGAACGAGCGGCGAGCCGCCCTCGAAACGTAAAAATTGTCACTTTCAGCCGCGCTGCTGCATAATACGCGTTACGTAGCGATCAGCATTCATAGAATAATTTCGTTTCTAGAGACTTGTGCACGACCTATCTGCCCGTCATGGCTGACAGGCTTTCCGCGGACCCATTTTAATTATCTCATCTTCTAAATTATTCGCTTGGGAAAGTTCGACTTCCTACAATATTCACCTCTTTCCTCTCGTGCACGACGATCCTGAAATTGTTCAAGAAATATTTTTCGACTAAATCGACGACTCTACCGTTCCTCGAAAAAAAAAAAAAAATACAGGCGCAAAATTTCACGCACGAACGAACAGCTTAGAAAACGAATGAAATATTTGAAAAACGTGCTTAGACGTGACAGAGTTTCTCGTCGTAATGAGAAAATTCTGTTCCTTTCCATTTTCCTCCGACAAAAATTATAGGAATTTAAACAACGATGCGAAATTTTTAAATGTTTCCTACAGCGATATATTGATTGAAGATTGATTTGAGATGTATAGAGTTGTGAAATAAAAAGAATAGTTTCTTAACGAAATGATAAATTTTATGAATTTTCAGATTTTAATGGTTACTTAATCAAATTTCATAGTCAAAGGAGAGAAAATTATAATTTTCCTTTATTCCTATACGATTGGAAGTTATCGAATTACCTGCGAAAATTGGCACAGAACCTTTGAAAAGTCCCCTCGGTTTTTCGAAGCAGAAAGAAAATTCTTAAACAATTTTTACAGACTCTGTGACGATCAAACAAAAAACGGAAAACTGATAATTAACGTATGAGAAGGCAAAAACCTCGAATCCCGACGAAAGCGAAAAAATATCGAAGGGAAGGAGGGCTGCTCGTAAAAAGAATCGCCTATAATAATATTTTCTCTGGCCGGTTAAATCGAGCGTGATCAATGTGTGCTCGCGTCGGCGGTCTTATCATCTGAAAGTCAAAAATATTTCTCGTCGGTGGTAATTTGCATAGCGGGTTCCCTTCATCAGCGAAAGAAGACCTCGCGATAATCGAAAGCTTTCCAGTCGCGCTCAATTTATCTTTAAATCGTCCTCCCAGAGGCGTCATTTTATTCAGGAAATCGTTCACGGCCGGATGCCTTTTCATAATTCCCCGTAATGTCCTCCTATCGGGCCGCGTTTCGACCACGACCGACCGAGGGAGAAGGACGAGAGCAAATAGGGCGGATCTACCCCGAAAGGAAGGAAAAAAAAAGAAGCGAGGAGAAGAAAAAAGAAGCACGAGGGTAAAAAGAGAAAAAGATGGACCTTCAGATCCCGACACCCAGCTCGACGCGGTAATTAATCAAGCTAAGAAAGCCGTACGACCGTGAACCGTGGCGGCGTCGGTCGCGGAGGTGGTGGTCGAGGGATGGAAGAAAAAGAAGGAAAAAAGGAGAAGCGACGCGGAACGGGGGGAAGGGGACACGAGACTGAATTCCAAACAGAGAGGTGGCAGCAGCTTGTAGGCAGGGAATTTGGCGGGAAAAACGAATCCAAACAGGACGACGGGGAACACGACGGGGAGCAATACATCACGTTCTTCTAGTAGCAGGGAGAACAAGCGGTAAAAAAGAGGAGAAAAGAGCGGGGCAGGGGGGAGAGGGAAAGGAAATAAAACTGTGAGTCGAGTCCTCTGATACGAGAGAGGAGGGGAGGGATGAACGTTCTCCTACTTTTCCGTCTCTTCTTTCTCTCCACCACCCGTTTCTCTCTACCCTACGTTCCTCTCTGTTTCGATCTCCGAGCTCTCCCCTCCCTCCTCCCGTATTTTCACTCCTTTTTTTTTCGAAAGCAGTGGGGGGAAACAACCCCACCCCTCTAACACGGTGGTAGCATCCCTTCTACCTTTCTTCCACCACCTCCAGCGAAGCTACTATGGAGGGGGATGGAAAGAAGGGCGGACGGTAATTTTTAAAACGGCGCTTGTGGGGAAATAAAAATTAGCAGACTCGGGGTGGGAGAGACCAGGCCGATCGGTTTTCCGTGGTAACAAAAAAGAGGCGTCGCGCGGAGCACGTAAGAACCGAGAGGGAAGAAGAGGCACGATACAGCGGCGTGGGGATCATTTTTCAACAGGGAGAGGAAAAAAAGAGTCGCGTAAGGGGGAGAAGGGAAGAGAACGGGTGGAGAGGTCAGCATCCGAAATTGGTGGTGGGGTGTGTTGAAGAAAGGGAGAGACGGGAAGAACTTATCGAGGGAAGGACGTGGGGGGTTATCGTGGTGCCTCAACCTCCGCAACAGAGGATCGGGAGAAATTTACAGGACCTTCCAGAGGAGGCATCATTCTGGCTGGCTCCGGTTGGCACACACGATGCGTCACTCGGGGGTAACTCGATCTGCGGCGGTCGGTTTGGCGGGAAACCGTCGAACATTACAGGATAAAAGTGCGCTTAACGGCTAACAGATGCACGCGCGACGTTGTACAGCTTTGATGCTATTAACGCGAGCGATCAATGGAGCAATTCGGTCGTCGAGAGTCAGAAGACTGAAAGAGGTTGCCGGGTAACAAGGATTTTTCGCGGTCTCTTCCTGAGACGTCGTCGATCGTTTCCATCGACGAGATTTTAACGAGAATAAAATTCATTCTCGTCTAAGGTGGACGAACCATGGATGAACGTTTCCCAAAATTTTCAGTGGAAATTTCTTTCGTATTTTCACCGAAACAG
>NW_017100404.1:2959-40988 GCF_001263275.1 Habropoda laboriosa | reverse complement strand
AGAAGCTCGAGGAGGATCGAAACGATTATTTCAGCACGGAATCAATCGACTGTTACGATCGAAAGACACTGACGATACATTTTAATGTATTAATAGAGACAGCAGGGAAAAAGTGAATTCGTCGAAGCAGCACAATCCCTGGCGGGCCCCCTCTCATCGAGGGAGGATCAGAGAAATTTATAGGGTGTTCCAGGAGGTATCTGCGAAGCGTAGATTTATTGGCACGTGCGATGCGTCACGGAGAACTACGTTATAGCACGGCTGCGGATCGATCAATTTGCCGCGGGAGTTATAGGTTACCTGACAGACGCGCATCTTTAATCCCTGAACCGGCCGGACGTTGAAAAAGTTCTACAACAAACAAGCCCGGGCATATCTGATGAGCTTCCCAGTGATATCGTCTCGTGTGAAACGCGACACACTAGTGTGATAATAAAAATTTATTAACACCATCGTATAAATGAAATTATCGCGAAACGCGAACCGAGAGAGAGACAGGTAGAATCGAACGAATCGATGGACGACTATTTTTCAAAAATTTTAAATCGAGATTTTTTGCCTGTATTTGTCATACGTTCGTATATGGAGCAAAAGTGAGATTTGAGAAACAGGAGTGAAAAGGTGATAGAAATTTTGAATCTAATTACAATACGATTCGAAACTACTATGGGATAAATAGGGAAAAGATTCCATGTGATTTTCCCAATTCGTTATTTTCCACGCGAGCCGTGTTAAACAAACCTAAATGGGATTCCTAAATCTATAGCTGCAGTTAATTTGCATCTGATACAATTATCGCACAATTACATTCCAATTTACAAATTACACCTGAATAACGCGGGCAGAGGGAAAGAATTCCTTTTAAATATCCCCTAATTCTTGTGTGGAAAGTAATTATAAAAATTCCAACGGCAATTCCCCGTTGTCGTTGGCGAAACGAATCGTTCATCCACCACTGTTACCCGCGAATAAGTGAGCGAAACAGCGGAGAACGTGGGTGCGTGGACGCACGCGCCGCTCGCACAAGTAGCTATCTTTCCATCTTTCTCGCTGGAAATTTAGAGAGATTTAAAACGCTGGCTGGAAGTATTGCTCTGTTCCCATTTATTGGCACGTGCGATGCGTCAGGAGAAAACACGTTACGGTTCACTGACTGATCGGTTTGGCGGGAACACGTCGAACTTTCCACGGTGAAAGTTCGATCGAGTCGCGCTGCAACGAGCAAATGCACACGAGGGTGCATCTAACGGATTGCATAACGATTCGAACGTCGCTCGGTGGATACGGAGTCATGACAGTTCCAGCTGTTTTTATTCGCCCCTCTACCACCCTTCTACGTTCGAGGAGCACACTTGGGATTCCCGGTTTTTTTCCAAACTTAGGATAAATTGTTTCCGACCGTCCCGCTCGGCGGCTTTCTTTGGGAATTCAAAGTGAGAATTCTGCGCTGTTGCACCGCCAGAATGTTATCTGAATTTCTTTTTAAAGAAACAGAAGATGTTTGATTTTGCAAATTTTTCGTCAAATTGCAATTTCGAATTTTCTTAAATTTGATCTGCATTGTACACAATGGGTAAATAGAATTTCGTAAAGATGTCTGATTTTCTAAATTCACGATTAGAATTTTTAATTTTCTCAAATTCCAACTATTTACTACATTGTACGTATGGAGGAATAGACCGTTTTCCCAATTTATTAGTTTCCGTAGGAACTGTGTTAAACAAGTCTAACGAGCTTCTTAAATTTATAACTGTATTAATTCACATCTGCTCGCAATTTTTTTTCAAATTTCAAAAATTCCGAATTCTGGTTACAATTTGTGTCAGCGATTTTCTGACTATGAAAATTCCAGTACAAATATAAACGAAAAACAGAATAGAGGAGAATTCGAGGAATAGAAAATCGGGGCAGTTTTCTTAATGTTAGAAAATATTACACAAACCTGCAACAAAATTCTCCAACTTTTACGGAATAGCCTTTAGATAAATATATTTATTATCGGAATTTTCATTAAGCGTTCAAACCACTTCTATATAAGTTCCCCTATGATAATATATCACCTTTATAAAGAAACGAAAAAACCCGCCCCCGTTTCAACGTAAAATCGAGGAAATTCACGATGAAGGCTTAACGATCGTTTTTCATCCCGCAAAGGAGCAGACAAAACTTTCTCGTGACGTTTCAAAATTACACCTGCGTCCGTTGAGGGGTAGAGATGGGTGGGGCGTGACGTTTCACGACAGAAATTGGGAGTAAAAATTAATTACCGCGCGCATCTGTTTTCCTTCGATTTTCGAAACGACTGGTCATCGATATTTCCCGAACACCGTGACAAGTCTCGCCTCCTCTTGATCGAGTTATCCTCTCTCTCTCCCTCTCTCTCTCTCTTGTTCATTGAATAGACACGAGCGAATATCGTGTACATTTGTATAATTCGTCACCACGAATCGCTTAACCGCGCTAAATTTCTGTCCGCGAATCTCGTTTAGCCAGCTAGGATGCGTTTTCTGGCGCGCATCATTTCGAGGGAGGGCGAAACTTGGAAGGTGGCGGCCATGATTCTCGGGACCGCGAACGGGCCGGATATCCGGCGGGAGATCCGCAATTAAACGCGGACAGGAAATCGCGCGCGCGCACCACGTAAATTGAAAAATTTCGAAATGCCGAGCCGGACGACCACGCCGATCATCCGCTTGCGGTTTCGCACGTGAAACGCTGCTCTCTGCCCTTCCCGTACCACCGCCGCGCTGTCCACTGGGAAATCGTGTTAGAATTTCACGACTCGATTGAAAACGATTGGATCGACCGGCTGACTTGATCTGCTTCGAAGAAGGAGACAATTTTTCCAGCACGTTGCGTAATGAAATTTCTATTCGTATCTATCGTTTGGATTTTGCCAGTGTATATGGAATATCGGCACGCTGTTGATTTTTACCGTTCACGACTGTTTCTCCGCCTGTTAAGGAGTAGCGATCAAGCTGTTTGAAATATTTCGCCCTTGTTTTCGTGGATTCGCGTGACATTGGAGGAATAAATTAGATATTAGCTGATAGAATAATTAAGGTCTTCAATTCTTCGTAAGAAAACACTTCAATTTAAACATTGTTATCTTATTTCTTCGTTTTAAAGAATTTGGAGATCCGTAGAAATTAGAAATGGTTCCATGGAATTATCTGGAAATTACAAACCTAAATTTTTACCGATTTTGTTGTTAAGGAGTGACTCAGTTGTTTGAAATATTTCGTTGTTATTTCTATGGATTCTTTTATTTTTGTCTTTCAATGAGGTAGAAGTAACAAATTAGGTATTGTTAATAAAATGACATAATTTAACAAAGTGCTGCTAAAAAAAACTGCAGGGTCTTTCATTTTTCATTAGAAAAAATTGTTAAATTAGATATTAGAATTTCAATCAACATACAAAATTGTCCCAAAATTGCAGACCTAAGTTTACCGAACATGCTACTTACAAATGCCTAAAAATTAAAATGCAAGTCAATACTTCCCCGTTTGAAGTATTTTTATTAAACATCAAGTAAGTATATAAAATATTAATTGGAAATTACTCCTGACTAACATTAATTATTCAAAGGAACACAAATTAAAGGCTTGCGCTGAAATGAAGCTTTTCCATCTTGAATTTTTAACACCCACTATTATTTCCCTACTTCATTTTTTTAAATCAAATATCAAAAGAAATTGAAATTCCACAACTAAATATTAGAAACTCTGTGAAATATTTACAACTAGAGAACTGACAATAGATACTTTAACTTGAAAAATTGAAGCACCCGGTGCAATCTTGCGTTCGATGGTACGAAAAGCAATCATTAAGGACGTCGCCAATCAATCAGGACAAAAATGATGAATCGTAATTCGAATAGTTACAGACAATAATCTATAGTAGTCCGCACTTTGCCGCGGTAATTTGCGCTCACGAATCTCGTTAAGGTAACACTGCCAGTCGAACGTGTTCCAGCAATTTCGGGACGATGTACATGAAAGGGGGGATCGCTCTATGAACTGGCGGAACAATGAAATCTGCAATTAAGCTGAACCAGAAAAAGTAATATGCGCGTTACATAAATTGGAAATTCCAGAACGTGTACACGGGCGAAAGGACCATTCAGAAACGTTCGAAATAATTTTTAGCAGTCGGCCGTAGCGACTGGATGAACGCAATGCTCGCCATGAATTCCATGACTCAATGATGAACTTGCACCTTCGAATCGCAGATTTTCCCGGTAAACTCCAATTACTGTCGTAATATGCACTGAAGGACAAAGAATCGGAGGCTTCAGGTTTTCAAACAGACATAAAACGACCGGAACAATTTTTTTGATAAATTGAAATCTACAATACCTACAAGTGATAACTACAATTATTCAATTATCCACGCTGCTCTACCTGGAGCCTTTGATTCTGTGCATTAAAATATTGCATTTCACGTCAGCAATATCCAAAATAGAAATGAACTAATATCCCAAAATCAACAGTTCCTCCTATCGACGTAATGTGAACACAACGTTCAACCGAACATCTGTGAAACATCTTATTCGGTATTTTCACGCTCGGCAAACGTAACGCAGCACAACAGTGTTCACCTGTTGAGAAAGGAAAATCTCTGTCGTGCGCGGAAATTTAATACGGAATCGCGTGGAATCGATAAGCGATCAACGATACAAGAGACTCGTTCGTTACAACTCTCTCTCTCTCTCTCTTCATCGGCTACGAAATTCCAGCTAACGGGGTAAAGGCTAATTAGACGAGGGCGGCGCAAAGCGCTTTTAAATTCTCTGTCACACGAAAACGGTGGAATCCGTCTTAAGCCGTGTCCACCCTGGACCCCGCGACCCACCATCTACCGCCGGCCTTTTTTTTCTCGTACGACCGAGGACGCTTAATACCCTAATTAATGTAATTTGGTTTCTATACCGGCACAACTCCCAACTGTCCGACCAAAACCGTTCCATACTCCTCCTCTCACCTCGCCCCGTGCACACCCTTCCGCCATCCCGTCCCACCCTCCCGCTCATGACTCCGTGGCGTCTCTCTAGCTTCTATGTATTCCAGCCAGCCAACGGGTCACCCCCTTTCCGGCCACCGAACGGCCCGACGGTCATCTAAACTTTTCCCGTAATTAGTTATAAATTTCATTCGCGTTCTACGTAACAATATTCGTGCGCGACCTCGCCGGGAACACCGTGTATAAACCCGTGGTGTGTATGCGTGTGCGAGGAACGGGGCTCGAGGGGAAAGGAAAAAGAGACAGAAAGCGATGGTCGCCAAGCGGGAAGGGGCATTTCAAGAGAGAGAGAGAGAGTGATAAAGAGTGGAACCGGGAGAAAGAGGGAGGAGAGAGGAGTAGGAGTAGCTCGAACGGAGGAACGATGGATAGTGGAGAGAATGTGTAGCTCTGGGGGGCGGGGGGGCGAAGAGGTGGAAAACGGTGACGACGAAAAAAGGAGACAGAGAAAGAGGGACGTTGGAAGGACGGAAAGAGAGCGAGATGTGAGGGAGCAACGAGGAGGCTCGAAAGGGGGTAGAGAAAGAGAAGAACAAAGAGAGGCTGGTTTCTGGTTCCTGCCAGTGGCGCTGAGTAGGCCGAGCAGTATAGAGGGGAGAGTCGCAAGAATGGTGGTGGGAACGGAAAGTAGAGGGGAATATTGTAGCCAGGGGACCGATAGGAGAGGGTTGAAAGAGGCTGGAGCTCCATGCCGCCGGCAAGAGAGAGGGGGGTGCACTAACGAACGAACGAACGAACGAACGACGAACGAACGAACGAACGGCGGATAGAAAGAGAGCAGGATGGAGAGAAAATTCGAGCCCTCTACACCCTCTAACCGGTATACCGGGTGGTACGTTGGTGGGGGTGGCGGCCATTTTGCGAGCCGCGAAAAACAGCCCTACCACGAGATAGCGCGAAAGGGGTTTCTGCCACCGACCCCGCAATCCTTTCCTCCTCCACCCCCCGCCGCCCCTTCGTTCACGCCCTTACTCTTTCTCTCTCGAGTTTCTCTCTACCCTTTGCGGAATACCTGCTCCCGGCAAACGCATGTGGTACACATACATACACACACACACGCGCGCGCACGCACACACTTGGATCTCTCAGCCGCTTTTATTCCTTTGATTCCCCCTACGATCCTGTATTAAGCGCAAAATGTGGACGAACATTAGGCACTAACGTTTTACTTTAAAAATACATTCGTGTTTGGGAGATCTCCGGCTACCCTTCGAGCCTCTCGGGCTTTTCCACGAGGTTGATTATCTTGTGGAGGATGCACCTCGGTTAGATGGAGGGTTAAATGAGAACAGTTGCTTTTTCTCTTCTGTTCCCGTTCGTTCTGGAAGGAAGAAGGGTGGGTATTCCTCCCTATCGAATCTAATACTTTCCAGCAATTGGAAATTACTTCGATACTTGTACCAGATATATATATATACATACATATCGTTTCGTTTATTTGGTAATTCGTGTAATTCAACATCGGTGATTTACAGAAAAGTCTGGAGTTGGACGATCGGACATGTTTGGATATTGTACGATTGTGTAACCACCGCGGGACGGTTACCGAAATAACAAAAGGCGAGTGTATTAAACAACGCGCATTATCGATCATTAATTATAAATGTTGGGTACAGAGGTTTGAATCCCTTTCCTTGGCTATCCAGCTAGATAGAAGTCTGTACGATGAATTTTCACTACGTATACACAGAGTTTAGTTGTTACTTCTCGATTCCTAAACGTACCTGCATACGTGAGAAATAGAAGCGACGTGGCAATAGAAACCTGACGATTAACGCATACGCGGTACTTAATTAACGCATCGCCTGTGAAATGGAAAGTCCCCGTGACCCATATGTTCCGGGGGAAATTAAATTATTGCTATTTTCGGAATCACCTGTTGGCAATACTCCATCTGATAATATCCAACGAGCCACAGAAGCGACACGGCCGGCTCCGATATATCGCGCGTTGTGCTGGTGATTTTTCGATATTTTCCCGAAAACTTTGACACCCGACAAATTACGGGTATTGGCCGTTTTATCGGTAATACCGGCCTCGATGTAATTACGTAATGCCGATGATTGCTATACTGTTTACATTATTACCGGCGACCCAGCTATTTATTTCGAACGCAACACGTGGCGCGTGCCTGTCGCTCGACAACACCGTACTTTCGATCATGTGCTCACGGTTCGATCACTGCCGCCCCGTAAGACACCCCAAGGTCCACGGACCGCGATGGGGTTAGATCGATTTTAATCTTCGAATTGAACTTGTTTCACTTTATTTTTCCCGCTCTTTTTTTATTCCTCCCTCGTTGTTTCCATTCTCTCCTCGATGTTTGTTTAACGATTTTTTTGTCGGAATCGGGTGGTTCTCGTTTGGACGCAGGTTCGTTGAACAATCTACCGGATCTTTCAGAGAGAATAATTTTTTAGGAAGAAAATGTGTAATTTATTAATTTGTAGATATCAACTTTTTCGGTTGAAATTCTAAGTTATTTTTGTAATTGGTGATCGAATGTTAGATACTCGTTTAGAATTAACAACGTGGGGGTATATTGTTAAGTTTAACCCTAGTAATTACAGCGCTGTTGTTGTTTCGCGCGGGTTGCTCGTTAGGGAAAATTGTAACGAGATTTTGAGGAACAAAATCTGTTACTTTGTGGTAGTTACTTCGAATTTTGGTAGTAATTATAATTATGAAAGGGAATGAATTCAGTATCGTGCTAAACAGAATTAAGAACGATTGTTAAATATCGTAGGGGGTAAGGAAACGTTTTAATGACTTCGGTGAATTTCGTTGCAATATTAAGTAGTAAGAAAAAGAGATTGCGCTTTAATGCAGCGTCTTTTGTAACGACTTGGATTTTTTTTCTACGAGAAAATCGAATGCAAGGTCAATCGGTTCAATCAAATCTCTCAACTCGTTCAAACACGGGAGGCTTTTAGTTTCGACGTCAAATATTTTACACGTGGCACAACTTTTTTTCCGATAATATTTTTATCGATGAAAATCGCTCGAAAAATAAGGTAATTCAATAGTCTACCAGTTCCATCAAGGATAGAACACTTTCGATTTCAATGCCCGATTTTTTTTTTTTCCAAACTTGTACGCATTTGTTGACGATTTATTTTTAAAGATACAGGCGATAGTAGAAAGTGATTTACTGTTAATTCGATCGAATAAAATCTATTTTCTATTTTATTGCAATCAGATATAACAGCTACTTAATTATTACCATAAATGACACTTTAAGAAATGTAGTAAGCTCGTTGTTTTAATATGTTACTAATTACGAATCTTAGGAAGAATTAATTTACTTGTAATTCTTCTAATTAAATCTCTATAATTAAATTATAATTAAATGTTGTAATTATCAAAATGACTAAAATAAGGTTTTTAAACAAGCGTTGTCAATATTCTTATAATTAACGTTACAGTTCCTATCAATCTTTATTAGTTGTTAAATTTATCAACACCAAAGGGTGTACCAAAGAAAACTTGTTGCTTTAAAAGGGTGAAAATGTTCCTTTACTCAAATGTGCCAGCAAATGAAATCCCTATTCGAAGGGGTCGATACATATTCTCTACGTGATACAACAATTTGGATAATAATATTTGTGCAAATAAGTTCACCTGTTTCTGGTAAGATTGAAAATATAAAGAATGTTCAGGATATTAATTTCCAGCGTTTTTCTCGTAGATTTCCGAGGCAAATAGAAGAGGAGAAAGTTTAATTACTTTTTACACGCAATACGATAGCTTGAATAGATTTTTCAAATTTGCAATGATTTTCCCATAACGACAGTACCACAAATTTGCTTAAATTAATAGCTATAATTTGTTTGATTTCATACGAAAGCGGTTGCTGATAAGATAAGTTCAACGACCTGCAACAAACTGAATTTCAATGTTGGGTGTGACATAATCAACGACACACTATTACGATCTTATTTTTAAGACACCTTAATAAAGTGTCCACCAAAAATATTTAAAAATTTTATGGTATATGCTCGTTGTGTTAGAAAATTCCAAACTGAATCAGTCGGAGTCCATCAGAATCTATGATCTACAAATATAATTCATTTAATCCTGAATGCAATCCAATAAATAAGTTTCCAAAATAATTCTGAAAATTGATCCTAAAATCAAACCATAACCTTTACCAAAATCACGCGTTAATACTCGTACACATATCCCACCAGACTCCGACTGTCCGTCTGCATTACATAAATAGGCTATCCGGACGAGGGTTAAACCAAAATCGAAGTTGAAGCCATTCGATACTTGGTATCGAGCGCACAGCTAGTGTCACGAGTCGGAATATCCGGATCGCCTGTCACCTATCGCCTTTATTCGTCCAGCATAACGGGGTATCACCCTTAACCGTCCAACCGGTCAGCGATCGGCCGTCGAACAGGTTTCCCCGATCGCCGTGGCGCTAGGTCAGCCTCGAAAGCCGCAGGTGCAATGAGCGAAAAATTGATACCGTCCCCCTAACGCGTTGGGACTTTATTTGGTGAGGTTTCGCGTGGCGTTACGCTGGGGCAAGTGGTTCCTCCTCGTGAGAGCGGTGGCCGATGCCCGCGAGGGTTGCTCCGGACGGCGTGGAAAATAGGGGCCGGGGATATTTCCAAGGCAAGGAGAGAGAAAGAGAGTAACGAGGATATAAGCAAGAGAAGGAAGGAAAATGAGAGCCCGGAGGACAATCGAATTCGCAACAGCCGTCTCGGACGGCTCGTCGCAACGGTGTCCTTCCTCTCTCTTATTTTCTCTTGGTCCCCCAAGAGTGACCAACCCAGTCCACCCACTTTTTCACCCCTTTCCTTCGAGCGCTTTTCTACGACTCGCTTTTCCAACCAGAACCCCGGGTGTCTGTCTGTGTATCTCTTCCCCCTTTCCCGGTGCGTAGAGCCCCTTTTCCCTCAGTCTCGTTGGACGGATGAGGCGCACACCCAGGACGAAGGGCATTACGTCCAATTACAAGAAGCTTTCAACAGATCAAATTCGGTAGGACTAGCGGAGTTTTGATCACGACCCAGAAGAGCGGGTTGGATCAATTGGAAACGAGGCGGTTCCCTTGGTAAATTCGTTTCCCTGTAAGAGGGTGACCGGACAAACCGGCTACCAACGCCCATGCTTTTCCTTCTTTCGCTCCTCTTTTGATCGACTCCGACGAACCATGACACGATGGTATCCCTTAGACTTTATTCCGGTGCGCAACCGACTCGACCGATTGGAAACGGACGCGACCGGGCACAAGCGTTTCTCTCTCTCTCCCCGCGCGCGCTTTTGTAGCGGTTCTGATCGGTGGAGCGCGCGCGGCTGGCTCGATACACGCGTATGGTCGCGGGAAACGCGCGCCGCGCCAAACGCTTCGAAAGTTCCTTTGTGTTTTGCAGCGTTTCCTGTCTGGAAAGGGTATCCGATATCTCTTGTCGCGCGTGGCTGCGGCTCGGATAGAGAGGTAACAAGCTCTCTCCGCCACGCTTTCGAGGAGCTGTAAGCGTTCGTCGTTTTGCAATTTCGTGGCACGCTGCGTGTTTGATGCGTTTAAGGACGCTTTAGGAGCGACGAACCAGGATATTTTCACCGAGGACATGGTTTGGATCCTTTGCTTTTCTCTGCCCGGTACAGAGCCCAAGGTGTACGAGATATTTGCTTTTGTAGCTTGTAACTTAAAAATTTAGGATCCGTTTTGCTGTGAAAGCAGCGGATTATCTCGAGAGTTTCCTTTTTTTCTTTTTTTTTGAAAAATTGAAGTGATAATTTCAGGATAAACTGTCTTTTGGCAATATTTGAAACAGAAGAACAGTATGTTGAGAATTTTTTTGGAGAATTGAATCGATAATTGGAGGATGAACTATTTTTTGAAAGAGAAGCTTTTAATCCTTTCGTGACTGAATTATTTTTTGAATGACAATCGTGTCTATAGTAATTCTTGTTCGAATACTCAAGTGAGACGTATGCACCCCATTGATTACGAAAGGGTTAAAAGACAGGCAATATTTTAAACTGAAAAATAGAATGAATAGGTAATCACAAATTATTTGTTAATTTTTTTTTAATTAGGCACGATAGTGCATATCATACAATATTTAGAAAATAATAATAAACAATGTATTCTATAACGTCAAACACTGTGCCTTCAGTAAGACGGGCTGAAAATTAAATGCAATACCAACCAATCCAAACTTCATAAGAAAATATATAGCAAAAGTCAAAATAAATTTCGTAGCAATTGAATAAAATACCAGGCACAATACCATTCGTAGTTATTCAAGTAACGTCAATTTCTAATTTTATTTAGGTCAAATTAGTTCGATTCTCAGAAGGACGAATGCGTTTCTTAAAAATTTGGAATGGAACGAAAGCTATTAAAAATTTGTATATATTACAGTATCAGCTAAGATCACTATACCCATTTTGACTTTCTTCGAAAATAATTTACTAATAATTTATTAACTGATGGAATAACTAACACTTTCTTCAATTTTCAACGACGTCGCTTACACTTCACCATCAATTTGCTTAAATTCCTCTCAGATACATTGTTATTCTCTTCTATTAACCAATAACTTTAGAATATTTTCATTTTCATAACCTACAAATCTGTCCGAAAAATATATCTCCTGATATTTCAAACTGTTCCCCGAACGTAGGAAGCAAAACAGAGTAAGCAATTAAACAAAATTAATCGAAATGAAATTGATTCTTGAAAACCATTAATTCGATTTTCATCGCCGAAATAGTATTACTTTCAACGCATCATCTCATTCGTTTAAAGCATTTATAACCTGCACCACCCTCAATTTTATTAAATACCGCGTTTCAAGCGTTCGATATTTCAAACGGGGGCGAATAAAAATCTCTTTGCAAACCGGTGTCGGTATCGTTCGCAGATATTCAGACCGCGAATAGCATTGTACAACCCTAAGAACATATTACGCTTCTCCGTTTCATGCGAAAACACGATATGCAACGGGGTCGGAGAATAACGCCTTTTATCGATTGCTGAAACCAAGCGATACCCATTTCTAGCCGGGGTGCACTGTAACTGTGTATTTCCTGCAATTCCCCCAGGGATAAACACGTTTATTCAGATGCTGGACATTAGCTTGAACAACGCCGACAACTGCGGGGTCGTCACGAAAATTACCTATGCAGGGTAGAAAATTACTTATGCAGGGTGGCCAGTGGGCGGTGAAGAGACGCAGACGATGTAAAAGCTCAACTACCGTGGAAAAATGAATGTGCCGTCTGCGCTAGAATGAGTTATACAGATTGAAGTTTCGGAAAAAGTTCGTTAAAAATGGCCAAGAGGAAATCCCAGAGCACGTGCGTGCGCCCACCGTCCGTAAGTCGACGTTTACAAACGACCCTTTACATTTGTCTCCGCCGCGAATCTTATGATCGAGAACGACGAAAAGAAGATATGTCGCGTCGTTTATCTGCCTCGGATTTTTTTCCTCCCTTTTTCTCTCTGTGGCCATTCAACAGTTTCACGATTCTTTCGGATTGTTCTTCGATTGTTACTTCAGGGGTAAATGAAAATAGATTTTTAGGGCTGCGCGAGTTGCTGATTTCCATTTTTTGAAAATTTGATCCAGACGATGCAATTAATCGAAAGGTTCAATTGACGATTAGTAACATTTATGAAACGTATCGCTGCGATTATAATAAATTTGTCATTTTGGCGACAATTTTCTCGTGCTTCAAAAATATCCACATCTTTTTAACGTATCGCAATAAATTAAACAGTTTTACGACACTTTCAGATTGTTTTTCGATTGTTACATTAAGAACGAACGAGAATAGATTTGTTTGATGTTGATTTTTTACAACGGTCCTGGCAACAAGAATATCGTCGAAATTCCCTGTTGCCCCGCAGGATAAAGGGGCTGGGTATAAAAGTTGGCGATGCAAATGGAACGATAATGTCGCGGGATTCAATCATAAAAACTCCGAGGGTAATCGTTTCATGGTCTAAGTGGCCTCTGAAAGAAATTTTCGCTGAAAAGGAGCGAGATCAGCGGAGGTCGGAGACAGACGCGCTTATCAGCAGCAAAGAGTCAAAGGACTTGGAAACATAATGGATCTGAGAATTTCTCGTAGTTCACCGAAACAAAGTGCTGTCACGTGCCAGGCGACACGACGACGACGACGACTTGGTCGTGCGGAGGGGACGACATTGGAAAGCTGTCGGCCGCCGCCAAACAAGCATTAAGTAAGAACGATAAGAACCAGACCGAAAACGGGAGAGAAAGAGGCGGACACGCGGAAATTGTATAAAAATTACACCGGTGGAACGGGACAAGGGCATTAAACAAAATGAGGATTTGGGACGATGAAGGGAGCTTTTGTTTGATCTCCGTGGCCCGGGTGTGACGATTCATTTCCGGGAGAATTTCAAAATGGACGCGCATTTTCAAGCGGCGGCGCAGGAAAAAACGAAATGGTTTTTACCATGCAGGCGCAAAAATAATAAATACCTGGCCGATGAAAGAACGCGCAGATCGTGCTAGGGGCTTACACTAAGCGGCATGAAAATTCCTGTATTAAAATGTACGACAAAGCGACGCGTATTCGTCACGTGAATGCATTTCTTTTTTTTTTTTCCTTTTTTTTCGGGAATAATTTCAATGCCCAGGATCGGTATTTTTTTTACGGTCGATCGATCAGCAGAGGCTCGTCTAATCGAACTCACGCGTCAAATAATCAGCTTTTCATTGTTATCAATCTTTCGAGGGAATAAATCCGTTTATCGGTGCTTGGGGACACTTTTGAAATATTTTTCACGCCACGCGCTACTGTTTCCGCCTGTTTCGAAAAAGAATTAAAAATGATAATCCACCCTGAAGTGAAAAATATCGGGACACGCGGAGCGATTCGAAAAATTTTCACGGAAATTCGTTTGAATATAAAAAGGAGTCGACACAGACATGTACCGAAATTATCAAAACAATTTCTGTGAAAGTCGATTTTAACGTAATAAACGTAGAAAGAATAATTTGAAAATTTGAGAATAAAAATGATAAAGAAATTGCCATTTTTGCCAAAGCTCGATTTTCTAAGTTTACACTTTGCCAAAGTAAATTTTGCAAATTAACTTCAATTAAATATGTAATTTTAAATTAACCCTAAATCAAAATTTTCTCGGAGATTAATATGCCGAGATATTCCTGTAATTTGTTTTACATAAGCTTAGACTTGGAAAGTCTGCAATGAAAATTAAATGTTAAGACACTTGAAGGTTGTGCGCAAAATTCAAAAGTAAAGATTTTTCATTACAGAAAGAGCCAAAGGGAAAACCCAAATAGAACCGAAAAATTATTGAAAATTTTCCCACATCCTCCCCGAACACCCAAATAATTTTTTAACAAACAGATTACTCCGAAATAAAGCCACTGTAAAATCAGCACTCAAAGAATTTTTCAAATCAAATCCTACTAAATTCAATAAATTTAGATTAAATACATTATTTTCTGAAGATACGCTCTACCCAAAATTTCAATAAAAAGAAAAAGACCACATGTACCACTCTAATACCAACAGACATCTCGAAGCCTAAAACCGACTTACAACTGCTCGTCCAATAGTCCACTGACTCTCAACAGTCATCGCTCGTCTTCGGCGGATCGATCGATGGCCGTGCAACAAAATGAGATACACGTAGCCCTAATTTCCAGACTCTCGCGCAAAGTACACAGGGGTAGGAAGGATGGTGAGAATGTGAGGGTGCGTGACGGTGGTTTCAGTGAGCGTAAACTGCAATCGCGCATCGGTATTTCCAGGCGATCAAGCAATTGCAGGTCGGGCATACTGGCAGCCACGTAACACACCGTTACGTCGCCGCGGATACGCAAAGCTCCCTTCTGAATGCACCTTGTTGTTCTTACGTTGCCGCCAGCAGCGACCCCGCGTCGCCACGTTCCTCCTGCTGTCACCCATCTAACCCCCTCGGACGACCATCACCGCCGCCCGACGTGCCAATAAACAATGAATACATGAATATGAAAACTTCCATGAGAATTCGCCCACATATATATCCACGGCGGCGGGTGTTCTGAATGCCGCGATTATATGGATGCGCACGTCTAGTGTCGGCTCGTGTCCTCGTCGATCGTCTGCGATCCGATCACCAGACCGTGCTTCCGTGCGAATTAAAGTCTGTTACAAGGATGCTTTAGGATTGCAAGCGGTGGAACAATTATACGATCGAAGTGTGTTCGTGGATAAAATAGGGGTTCAATTTGTGAGACGTTTCTAGACTTTCCTTCAACCCTTTGAACTCCAGATTTTGTTTAAAATTTTCTTTTCAATAACTCGCTGTTATTTTAAGAATTTCATTTGAAAAGCACTTGGTTGATAGGAAGCAATTTAAACAATTTTCTTTGCTAATTATATCGAAGGGTCATATATATGTGTACCTATTGCTCATACAGGTAAATAGAATATTGCAAAATGCAATACATCTTCTTATCGTGAAACGAGTAAAAAGCGAACAAACGCGTTCTCGATTCAAAAATTTCCAGCGAGGTGTTTCTCCCGAAAATAAACTTTGTAACAACTGTCCGGCCGGGCAGACGAAAATGTTCGTTTATTAACGAAACGGGGTAGAAAAGCTTGTAAAAGCGGGAGCACAAATTCCCGAAACAGCCGAAAGATAAAGAATTTCATAACTGATACGAGCTCGAACTCGATTAACGACACATCGGCCGCGTTACGAACGTAGCGGCGCGGCGCGGCCGCCATATAGAGGAAATTATTCGCAAAAAGACGGGAAAAGTGAGAAAAAGGGACAGAGTAAGGGAAAAGAAAAGAGAGCGTGTGCGCGTCGTTCATTGTCGAATGAAATTCCCAGGCCCGGGGGCGTTTTCCTCCACTTTCTACACGGAACAGTCGAAACATCGAAACGCGGTCGAGCGAGCGGGTGAACAGAACGAGTAGAGGCCTCTTCCGTAATAACAGATGTAAATTACGTGCGTACACGGATACGTAACGCGTGACGATGCTGGTGTACGCGTGCAACCAACGAACGTGTGCGTGTGACCAGAGAAAACCGGAATGGTACATGAATGCACACGCTGTCGAACGACTAAGAGTGCACACGCTCGGCCGATGCGTGTGTCCCGACACACGCGTGTAGCCGCGGGTCGGGAATATTTGCAAGCCAAATTTTAATACCGGAATTAATTTGACCCGAGGAGGCAGACGAGTTTGAGGTAGTTAGGTACACCTCTGTGCTCGAGGACCGTCAGCCACCCCCCTCGTAGTCGTTCCTCCTACCATACGATTCCTCCGGCAGAGGCCTGAGAGACAAAAAGAGAGCGAGAGGAGGCCCGGACGAGAGGAGGCCCGGACGGCAGGAGGTGTGGGAAGGTGAAGAGACGGAGAAAGAGAAGCAAGAGGGGCAAGCAAAGCAGGAGGTTGCTTCTGCCTTCTCCTCGGCCCTCGTCGTCGCATTATGTAAAAAGTGTAAGCTAATTTATCGACGTCGGACGCCCCCGTGCACCACCCCGAAACTTTCCTACGGCCAAGGTACTTTAGCTTTATATCGTGAATTATTATGGCCAGCCTGGCTTCAACCCCCTTCGCTCCTTTTCGGAGACCGAGGATTCGACCTGCTCCCGTCTCCGTTCACCCCCTTTCGCTCTCCTCTCTCTCTCCCTCTGCTGCTTCTATTGTCCTCCTCTCTCTCTCTCTCTCAATGTCCCCTCTACGTTCTTCTCTCGTCCTGTCTCTCTCTGGTTCCCTTCTAACCGCCCTATTTCTCCTCGTCTCACTCTCGCGCCGTTCCCGTGTCCCCCCATCTCTGTCCCACCGTTCCCCATCCGTCTCGCTCGTTCTCCTCGATACAAATGGCCAAAGTAAACTTCGCCATTACGAAGTATGGTGCACAGAGGTCACCCCGCTACGGAGCCACCATGTTGGCCCAACCAACACCGCCGCCACCCTCGGGAGAAGCCCCCATCTGGAGAGTCCAGAAGCGAAGAGAAAGAGGATCCCTACCCCTGCCGCCAACTATCCAGCTTTATGGCGGCTCAAGAGGGGCACCAGAACTTACTCCGCCATTGTCCTAATTGGTACTCGGTATTAAAAAGAGTCGAGGTCGACGGAGGGGGAGGGGATAGGGAGAGAGAGAGAAAAAAAGAAACAAGCTAGAACTGTTCTGAAGGTAACCGCGCCGCGAAACGTAACATGGGACGGGTTAATGAGATCAGGGGTTTTTAGTTGAATTAACAAAATATGCGTACTAACTGGAAAGAGCGCGGTCGTAATTTTCAGTGAGAGATGAAGCAAGCTAGGCAACGAATATGAAGGTTACTGGATAATAAGGATGCACCACTCGGAGGAGGTGTTATGGCAAGTAACTATCGAACGGTTTGCAGGTTTTATTGGATACGATTGCTGATCGTAAAAGAATTGAATGCTGGAGAGGGGGAAAAGAGGGAGGTTCTATTTGGATAGAACACTTTGCAGCATTTTCTAGCAAGTTTCTAAATTATATGCACCACCTTTTGGTTAATTTGTCTAATTAATATTTATGCTCGTTGAAGAAGTTGCGAAATATCTGTGCATAGGTGTGTTTCGAAAACTATGCAAAAGTGTGATAAACCAATTTTGAAGGTAATTCAATTAATCGAATTATATAGTTGTAATTCCTTATTGACGAAGCAGGCGTCTCAGTATTGCAACGATATGGATCACGAAAATTTCCAGTGATGAAAATTTTACATCATAAACAGCGCAACGCCAAGAAGAAATATACATATATTAAAATACAGAGAGGAGTTCGTAAATTAAAATATTCAAGTAATTACATATGTTTTGAAAAGTGTGCAACAAACGCAATAAATCAGATTTGAATGTACTCTGATTAACACCAACGAAACGTCTCAGTATTGTTCACTCAATTTCGCATCCTAAATAACAACATCAAGAGAAATCCGAAAATAGTAATTTTGCCAGAAGGAAACAAATGTAAAATTTTGGCAAATTTCTAACTCTGTCGTCAAAGTTGCGTCAAACTTCAACATACAAAATTGCCTCCGTTTCTAACGAATCCCAGAATACCTCAAAAATCCCCAAAACAACAATTCCCAGGAAACTGAAAATCTCCAAAAAAAGAAATTTCACAATTTAGAGTGACCGGTCAGAATAGAGAAATAAAAAAGAAACAGAACTCGACAAGAGATTAAAATCCTTCGGTGAAGGCCTCAGTTGGCGTTCTTATCCCGCGGGCTGCAAAGGCACCGAACCACTTAACACCGAGCGGGTAATTAAATTTCGTAATCGGCCCGGGCCCGCTCGACAACTTTAATTAAAATTATTTAGAGGTGTTGCACAGGCCGATAATTAATTAAGAGTAAGGATACGCCAGTAATTAAAATCCTCGTGAAGGAAAGGCCGATCTTCGGGCGAAGGGTGAGCGAGTGGAGTAGTATATATACCAGGACGCCGAGAGGGCTGTTGGAAAAGAGGATTGGGAAGAGTGTTCCTCGCTAGCTGTTCAAGCTAAAACTCGCGCCACAGCCATCTCCTAGGAGTATTAATTCAATATCTAATTAAGCCAGGACGCGGTCTCGCGGGCGTGCTGCTTCTATTTTACGAGCTGTCGTGGAAACGTCGCTGCGTTATCTCCGCGGACATTCTCGCGGGAGAGACGAGCGAGGAAATGGTCCGAGGAAAAGTGTAAATAAGATAGGTGGGCCACGCGTAATTGACCGACGCCCCGCTCTCGAACAATGCACCACGATCAAAGTTATTAAAAAGCATGGCCTTGGGATTGCCGCTGAAAACGTCTGCCGGCGATCGTAATTGAATTCGCGATGATTTAAGCGGAGACCGCCTTCGACACAGCCGCCTCTGCTCTCTTCCACGTCCACACTTTCCATTTTTCTTGTTTTTCTCTTGCCTCTACGGCCGGACCTCGCGCCACCACTGTTGGTTGAATAGAAGAGAAATGAATTTTTCTTGATCGTACCTTTCGATTCGGAATGCTTTCCTCTTGGTAAAATTCGTTGTAGTTGAAACATTTTATTTACCGTTCGTGTTAATGTTTACACTGTGGATGTAATTTATGTTTTTTTTCTTTAATAGTATTTTTTATTTTGGGGAAATAACGCTTTTCGATTTTCTTTGTTTTCATTGAATTACAAGGATCTTTTGAATTAGTCGCGTGATAAATTTAGTAAAAACGTACGGGGTGATCGCGGTATTAATTTTCAGTGCTTTTCTTGTAAGAGGTAGATTTGTGAGAAAAATAGAAGGGGACAAAGTTTCGTTGTTTGTTTATACACAATGTGATGGCCCCGATAGAACTTTTTAACTTGACAACAATAACTTTTTTGCTGGAACAAGTTCAACGACTATCAACAAACTCAATTTTGTGACAATATTTAGCGTGGCATAATCAACGACTCGTTGTATTAAAAAATTCCAGACTGAATCGTTCTTTTCAGGACCTTAATAATTCTGTAATGAGTGTTTGGGGTTGCTTCGCATTCAATAAGTGTCCTGAACGTTTCATTCTTAATTTAGGAAGGCTTTTCTTTTCTTCTGATTACACGATTGTTACCTTTATTTTCTTCCATACAGATAGTTATTAATTTCACTAATTTATTTTACTAATTAATTTGATTAATTTTTATGAGCTTAACTCTATAAATTTTGCTTCACATTCGGTAATGTACGTATACACGAAAAACACATATTTCATATCATATTAAATCATTCCACTCTATTTTCAGATTACTTTTCATAAACGAAGAATGCCAAAAAAAAAAAAATAAATAAAGGGAGCTATCAAAAACGACTGTGTTTCGCTCATCAAAGAAGAATCATGAATCATTATTGTCAGAATTTTAACAATTTTATAACGACAATAAGTGTCCCAATTCTTACGAACCCGAGTGCCTATAGCGTGTGCACGTAAGTTCCACCAAATCGGTTATACGGCGATAACCGAATCTTCAGGATGATACACGTCTGAGGTGTAATAATCACCGTTAACCATCAACGGCACACTTGGCGTCATCGCCTTTTAATAAATACCCCTGGCGCGGCGGTGAGTATCGATTCGGCGTCTAATTAACCGAGCCTTCAGAGTCTATGGTTCTCGCCTAGTCTCGTGGGCGTACCGTCCCTATTTTACGAGCTGTCGTGGAAACGAGCAGCGGTAGCCAACCACGAACGGCGCGGCTACTCTCCAGAGAAACGAGGGAAAATCGCTGCCACGTACTCGTCCCACGTCCACGACCCTTTTCCTACCCTCCTGCCGTTCGATAAACTTTGTCGATTACACTTTTCCGTGGAGTTCGAGCGGGCTGAGCAGGCTCTGCCGTGCCCGTGTAAGTTAATGAATCTCACGTCGGGACACAAGGTGGGCCCGATATACGGCCAGGCCAAGGAGAAACTCGTGAGCAGACGCGGTCGCACACGAAATTGCGCAGACTTTCTCGACGAGATAAAGCTTGCCAAGAGGAATAATCTGCTAACGACTCGCAGTCGCGTCTGGATTGTCTCTTCTACAATTGCCATTGCGAGTTTATTAATTGCGACTGCCTTTAACCCTTTGAATTGAAGAACGTTTGCCTTCAGGTATCGTACAATGATAAATTATAAATTATAGATAAATTATGCGTTAATATTATACCGAAACTTAATACTTTAGAAGCAATACTACGCTGAAATATCGAAATAAAGGGAAACTACATGGTGCTGCCTGAGAGTGACCAAACGAGTGCGGACTAACTGGACTATTTGGACCGCGAAGGGTTGAAAAATGACGCGTAGAAGAGATTGAACGAAATAAATAAGGGTACTTGGTTATTTTTTGCGGGTGTAAATGTGTTGTGTCGATTGAACAGATAGTGGTATGAATTACAGCAGAGCTTATTCGAATGTTCGAACGCTCTGTTAACCGAACAGTCGTTTCTTAGTTTTACATTTTCCTGTATTCGAAAAGAATGTAACTGAATCCTTGATGGGATCCTTGAATATTGAGACGAAGTGTCAGTTTTGTTGACTTCCGTTTGAATAAATAAAGTTTAATATTTGAAAAAGTGATTGTTTTATTATCCGAAAATTCTCTTATCCAGCCACTTTTGTCTCACTATTAATAAGGATGCGAGAGTATGTTTCATTTTGTGCTTCTAACCTACGTTATATTTATACTTTTATTAATTTGAAAATTTTATGGAGCTTGTTAATATCATTCCAGAATATTCGAACGAAACATGCATATGAAATTCCAATCACAACTTTTGAGGAACAAAACGAAATAGGAATGAACAATATAATAGCCGACTTTGTTGTTTATATTGTCTTTATTACCTACCAATTGCAAGAAATCTGTTACACATATACTTCTAATAATTCGAGAATATTAGAAAGTTCTTTAATGCCATTCCAGAATATTCCAACGAAATATGCGTACGAAATTCCAATCACAACTTTTTAGGAACAAAACGAAACACGGATGAACTGTACAGTAATCACTAATAATCGAAAAAAACAAGCCAAATAGAGAAAGGCAATCACTGATAATGCAAAAAGCTTAATCACTAATAATCCGAAAAAACTTGATCCAACTAAAGAGAGGTAATCACTAATAATAAAAGAAAGAAAAAATAGAAGGTGGAAGATCGTCGGATACGAAGAAGAATCGCACCGGACAAAAAGAACAGAAACTTTCTATAACGGCGAAATTCGCTTTATGCGTATTCGAGCGGCAATCAAAAGTGGCTTCCACCTCTATTGATAAATGTAACGATATCACAACACGACGAGGCCAAAGATATACGATACACCGTCCCAGAATTCATACAACAGTATTTCATTTGGCGGACAAAGGAAGAAGGGAGGAAAAAAAAAAACGAGAAGTATAACCCGACGACCGTCTACGATCGGAGAGCGGAGGCGCTCTTTGATTTTCACTCTCGGCATCCTTGACCCAGAAAGTACGTTCGATTCCAACGGCGGCTTTTTTTTTCCTCCTTCTTCCTTTTTTCCCTTCTCTCTTTTTTCTACCTCCGATACTCACCTTTCTCCTAGTTATCCTCCCAACCTCCCCGGCTTCGTTCGGTTTGCTCCTTCATCCCCTTCCTCGCGGAAGCTCTCTCCCTTCTCCCATGGATTTCCTCCGTCTCCTTTCTGGCCGTCGCCATTTTGCGCTCTTCATCGATCCTGCGCCCACGCACGCTCCGATTTTTCCCGCCATTTTTCCCCGTGTCCACAATCCGACATCGTCGTCCCCGACGTCACACCGCCCCGATCTGTTTCTCTCGACCGGCGACGAAAGAGACGTGGTAACTCTTTCGGCGAGCCTCTGAACTGTCCACGAAGACACGAGTGCCTCGAGTGGCGACCGATTTTCAACTGATCGAGTACAGCAGTTCGCTCCTCGATCTCGTACCCGGTTTCCGAACAATTTGCATAGAGCTAGCGAGAAGCTGGAACGAGATCGAGGTTTGAAGAGGAGGATGGCGCGATAGAACGGCTACGGCCTTTTATGGTGGAGCAGCCACCCATTGTTGGACCCCCGACGAAGCTGCAGCTCAACCCCCTCCATGGTGCCCCGTGTGCAAATCTTGCACGCGTCCGCAGGGGGCTGCAGAACTTCACCAATCCTCCACTTGGTGGAACTGCTGCAACGTTTTTGCAACCAACGTTTTTTCACAGATTGAATAGTGGAACTGTTGAATGTGAAAGAGTGGAGGGTGAATAATAATGGAAATAATTGTTCGTCGAATGATCGATGAATGGGGATATTAACAATTTCATTGAATTTGTTGTAATTATAAGAAATTGTAACAACATGTTTACTTTCAATGAGAAATTTAAGCTATTTAAATTGAATTGTGGAGTTGTTTGGGAAATGGTGGATTCGCGTCAAATAAATACCAGATTAATTAGATTAGTAGTATTTCATAAAAAAATTTCAAGTTTTTCAATAGCAAAGAATAAGAGCGCAAGGTAAAAAATAACGAAATTGGTTATTTCTCTAATGATCGATGAAAGGGGATATTAAAAATTTCATTGAATTATATTTTATCACGAGGAATGAAAAATTAATGCAAAAATACTATTGTAAGCAGTATGTTTACTTCCAATAAAAATTTTTAAATATTTAACACTACAGAAAATGAATACTTATACCAGTATCGAACATTTACTTTTTTTTAATGTTGCTAATGGGTCAATTTTGACCCAATCGGTCCTTCTACTGTTAAATGAAATTATTCAATTATTTAAAAAATGATCAATTCACGTGAAATTAATAATTCTTCGATAAGCACTGAATTAGTATCACTGAAAAGTACCTAGTATTTCACTGAAAATTTAATAGCGTTCCCTTTCGCCTATCTATTTAACTTAAGCCTATTAACTTCATTTACATATCTAAGCTACATAATTTTACAGATTTAATTACAGTACGCTAAATGTAAGGAATAAGTTTTCTTGCAATGAATGTCCAATTGTAACCGAAAATCATTAATAAACCTCTTATACATTTATTATATTTATATTATCTATTTCGTTTTCATATTTTCTTTCGATTGATGTTGCTCGTTCATGTAAAAATTCAATAAAAATATAAAAAACTGGAATTAAGCAAAGATAAGTTATGCTGCATTTGAACCCTTTCTTGACCAATTTTTTTTTTCAAGAATTTATCCAACTATCGATCATCGCGTCTGCAATGGACACTGAATTAACATGAATTTTTGTTCGAGTATACTCAAGTAGGACATATGCGTCCCACTGGTCGCGGAAGGGTTAAAAGATTATAAGTAACCTTTTAGTAAATTAAGCGTATGAAAGAAATATTACAGGAAAACGTAATTGAGACTCTCACGTGGGAGAAAATGCAGATGTGAAAAAACTAAATAGAAATGGATGTAAGTCGTAATATAATACGCTTTAGTTACTACTGACACCGGTTTAAACGTGTGCTTCCCCTAATTGCAATTTAAGCTAATGTTTCTCTTCCTTTCCTCCTAGAATTTTTAAACTCAAAACAAGTGTATCAAACGATTACTGCATTAATGATTAAATTCCTACCAAGTGAGACAAAATTAATTGTCTACAATCTTAAAGTAATTTCAATTGTTTATATAAGTTAATAGTTTATATGTTTCGCAGAATTTCGTATTGCTACCCTTCTGAAGGCAGACATTCCTAATTGTTTACACATCTTAAAATTTTTGCACGTAATTGCTTAGTGCCAAAGTGAAAACTATACGTGTAACCGAAGATTAGAATTTTAACCCTTTCAGAATGTATTTCTTTAACTGAGATTTTTCAAAAAGAAAAGATTAGCGTTTCTTTATTCGCAAGTTAATCAATAATTTAATACGAATAACAATATATCATTTGTTAATATTAATTGATAATAAAAAATTCTCGAAAGTATTCCAACCCCTGAACTTTGTTCATTTTCAACGATCAAAACTAAAATTATTCTAAAATATAAATAAATATATAAATTGTACAGAGCCTGAAATAGAAATATTCCTTTTATAATCAATTTCACTATTTATTCCAGCTAGAATGTTTTTTAAAATTCTTTCTCGTGCTTCTTGTGAGCGATGTCGGTTAACTAAAAGTTCTTGAGGAAACATGCCTCTATTTCACATTCAAACAAACGACGACGTTATCAAGCTCCGTTCCAGAACGTCTCATGATACGCCTGTGAGAACTTTTCGTGCGCCTCAAACTATTTGCGGTTCAGTATGCCGTGCTTTCAACTTGCACAAAGTTCCCTCCTCTCATATCAGTCCTTCCAGGTCGTGTCGGAAAATGGTTGGAATGAATTTTCTGGGAAATACTTACGTAAATGGAAATTAACAAATTTTGGCCAGCGTTAAAATGAATAGCCATTACGTGTCGTTAATTGATAATCAAACTGCGCCGCTAGTTTATCACAGAAATAATTACATCATGTTCAATTCAACCTCCCTTGATTGTTGTTTAAACACTAACGTAACAAAGAAACTTAGTCGACAAATTTTCGAACGCAACACATTTCGTGAAGAAAAGAAAATCCAGTTTAAGCTTTTCATCGAATTCACTCGTATCTCGCCCTGATCTTAGATATACGTTAAGTGATTGTGCACACTTGGGAATAAACCTGAATTAACGAATAAAGGACTAGAAACCCCACCGGTCATTAAGCATGTTATTGTCCCTTGCTCTAAAACGAAACTAATCCAATTATAATGCAACGATGAACGAGTTGAACGACCAAGTGTCGCAACAAACCATGGAACAACCAACGGTTGCAAACGGTGCCGTGAAAATTCTCGTCAAACGTCTTCAACTCCTGCAGAAGATCTCTCCAGGATAAATCTTTCAAGCTATTAATCATTGCATAAAGCGACGATTAATTTCATTCGAGTTTTCACGGACCAGTAACAAATCCCACAATTTCGTATGCAAGAGCTGATAGTCTTCGATACCGAGCCATCGCAGAAGAATTTCTATTCTCACTCCTTTCACGTCCTGGACATTCAAGAATCGACCCTCGACATCTGAATACTCAAACAACGACCGTTCCGTCTTCGGTTATTTTAAATCGCTGTCCTTTCGTGAGAATACCGTCCTAATGAATAAAGCTACACGGCCGAGCAACGTCGTGGATCGAGTTGATTCGAGATACGTACATGCGAATAGATCGTTCCTCCGAGATGGATCCACTGGAAGACCCCCAGCGAAGAACTGGTTTTCGCTGAAACATGGTACAATATCGCAACGCTAGTGGTCCTTTTGAAAAATGACCAGAAGCCACGAAACTGGTTTGAGAAGAGGTCAACCAAGGGACAGGGCCAACAGGTTGCTTCGGGAGGCTAAGGGATACTATAGGTGTCGACCTAAGGGTAACACCTTTGACCCTACACAGGTATCTCGTTACTCGACGCTACCTGGGTTCAAATTTGCCGACATTACCATGGGACATCTTTCGGAACTGCTGCTAGACGGTCCTTGAACTTTTTAAAAATACACAGCTAGAAAATATCTATATACAGGGTGGCTCAGCTAAATATCTGTCTTATTTGTTGTTGCATGAAAAAACTTCTTAGGACAAAGTTACATTACTTCAGGGAACATGTGCAATCATGGAAACGGTTTTTTTATTAGGGTCATTTCTTTCTCGAGATTTCGAGGTCATCGTTACTCTTTTTAATGGAACCCTATATATTTTTTAATATATAGTGAAGATACAAATAAATGAATAAAGTGAAGCAACAAATTCAATGATATCGATAACCATACCATTCCCTTCGTTCAATTTCCAGACATTCGTACAGAGTGTCCTAATTTTTTCGGATCAAACTTTGTCAGTATGTTCCATGGATATAAGTAAGGAAAAAATGTTACATGAACATACACTACCGGCCGAAAGTTTGGAATCACCTCTTCATCGATATTAAATCTGCTGCTAATTTTTTATAGATTTCAAGTTTATCTCAATTCTACTTTTATCAATTTGTCTCATATCAACTGATTCGAATGATAAAAAATTCTCAAAGTCGCTGACTTTTTTCTGCAAATTTTTGTGTAAATTGCAATGCTCAGTGATTCCAAACTTTTGGCCGGTAGTGTAGGTCGCTTGAAGCTTTATAAGAAGGTTGTAACGATAATACGAAATGGGACGAAAATGGTAACTTTATGGTTAAATGAAACGAATATCTGCTTTCCTGCAAGAAATACCGGCGACATTGAAAAGATTTGAAGAAAAAAAAAATAATTACTGTAAAAATTTGTTTCCAACGATATTCCTTCGTCGGAACCATGGAAATTGTGTTTGGAACATTTTTCACGTCGTTAAAAATAAACGAGAAATTTAGGTGATCGGCTTACACCTGGACACCCTGTATAGTTCTTGTTGAAATTCTAAATTGATACTCTGAAACCGTCAAATTGCACATAGAATTTTTATCCAAATAAAAGGTACGTAGTTAGAATCGACGTAAATATGAATTGTGTAACCATAGTGGCGTGTACGTGATTGGGAACACACACATTTGGGAAATAGAAAATATTTCCCTGATTCTGTTCTCGTTGGAGCATACCGGCCGGTTGCGAATCAGAATCGAGTTATTTTCGTCGTATCTTTCCTCTGCAACATTTCTATCTGTGTTTTCGGATATTGCGCAACAATATCGGATATTATGAACGAAGTAGAATGTAGGCTGTATTTATGCGCGCAAACTTAATTTCGCACAGAATCGCCGAGGTGATGAATATTAGAGTTCGCTTCGAATTCAATTCCACGAGAGAAAAGGTTGCTATCTTTCACACTTTTCCGTCACAAACTATATCGGCCGATCTTAGATCGAAATATTTTCAGTCACTCCAGTGATTCCCCCTTATCTTTCAAAACCATATGTTTTCGTCTGAAGTCTAAAAAATCTCCAAAAAAAATTCGTAAGAAAGTAGAATTGTTTCGATTGCTAAACTTCTTCAAACGAAACTTAATTTAAAATCTATCTTTAACCCTAGTGCGGCCTCCGGGTCTTTTCTGACCCATCGCCTTCTTATTTCTTTAATAACCCTTGCTGTTATTAAGATTACGTTCTTCTGACATCGTATTAACCCTTTGCACTCGAGTGGCGACTGAGAAGCGACATTATTGTCTACCACTTGGTGAAAAATTAATTTTACCGGACAATAGGTCTATAGGCCAATGTCTAAGCGTCGAAATGGTTTGAAAGAACTAATCTTTAATGAACCGTTGGAAGGTCTTGTATAAAATAAAAATACATTAAATATGGAAATGAATCTGATTTGCAATTTAGCTATAGTAAAAAGATCTTCGAGTGCAAAGGGTTTAGGTTCAAAAATTGCTACACATACGATCCTAGAGTCCTTTTCGACCCAAAGACCTTAGAGCAAGAGAACGCGCAAACAAACGCGTTAACCTCGTACAAAAGCAACTTTCAATCCTTCTGTTGAAATCTATCATACCTTTCTTACAGAACAATTTTATTCATCCTAAACGAAATCACCTTCCAGATTCATCGATCTATAACACTTTCCGTGTCGCGTGAATTTTCCAATCAGGCCATTCGATATTTCCGCCTGTTCCTTCCGTTGACTTAAACTACGCAACCACGGCGATAATTTGTTAAAACGGAAATTTTTCCTTCGCTCTACAGTGCATCTTAACACTTTGACGTTCGCTGAAAAACTCGTCACTGCCGCCGGCGATTCTCGCCTAGATCGTATCGCCGGCACTTTTCTCTCAGTCTTTCAGAGCGTAATTATTAGTAATCTCTTTCTTGACAACAATAATATTTGCAATCTTACAAACATTAGAAGACACATCGCGCCAGAAGCAAACCTATTAGCCTCGACAACGTATAACGCATACGACCCACATGGCGTGAGCCAAAGTCACGAGAAGCAACCAAAAATAAGGAAGACACGTATTACAGATACGAAAAAACCCCTTCATCGACAGCTCAGAACTGTGCAGGTTCCATCAAAGTTCCTCGCACCGTCAGCCCCTTCCGCGCTGATTCGGCGCGGCCCGGCGAGTGCGAGTCCGGTTTCATCGGCAATGAACGCGGGAATCATCCATGTTAAACCGGGTTATCTCGATCAGGTAAACTGCATCAGATCGAGCAACGTCGGTCCTGCAGGATGGGCTAGTTCGAGGGCCGATCCACGCGACATAGGCCTATTATGTAATCGGTGTGTATCGTACTGTGTATCAATATGTCTGGTGTACATATGCAGGCTCGTCTATGCGTTGTATCCCGTGAACGGTATTGGACAATGCACGGCTGTGTGCCGGGTATAACAGCACGGCGTGGTGCGGCCCGGCGTGGCGTAGCGTACGCCGGCGTGGCATGGCACGAAACACATGTCGATACGGCCACATAATGGGAACATAACCGCTATGTAGGTATCTCGTAGTATTTAGGTGTCATGGTGTCACAGGTTAATTGCACATGATTGGTTATTGTCCGTCTACCACCCTATCCAGTCGCGTCATCTACTTTCGCTTTTCAAACGACATGGAATATCCGTCGATATCGAAGGGCCTTTTTATGGCACTTTCGGATACGTGGAATAAGGGACCGAACTGGTGCTTACGAAATTTTAGACGTGGTCGTCGTCGGTTTCGATGAAATTTGGCGGGATGAGAGGTATGTAGCTGGAAATGCAGAGCTGGAAAAGAATGACAGAGGAAGGGATGCAGGTTTGATTGGTTAGGATTGGATAGAATCACCTTCTCTAATGGAATCGTGAAGACAGAGCACATGTCCTGAGCGTAGCTGTAATTGTGGTCGTAGATATTCGGCTAGTTGTGGAAATATTGTTGGTTGGATGCGGTTCGAAGAGGGAATTGAAATAGTATCTCTTTTGTGGAAAATTTATGAACAGTGTTTATTGTGATTTGTATAGCGCGACCAGCACCTTGGACTGTTTACATGCGATTGTTTCGAGCAAAGGAAGGTCTAAGGAAGAGAGAGAGGGTAAAGTGAGACAGATATACGTATGTAAAGAAGATGAGCGCAAATTGTTTAATCCAGGATAGACAAGAATAGAGCTAAGAAGAGCTAAGAACCGACTAAAGATATAGCTAAAAACCGACTGTTTCAAGCAAAGGAAGGTCTGAGAAAAAAAGAAAGTGTACAGTAAGACAGATATAAATATGGAAACAAGAAGAGCGAAAAGTGTTTTGACCAGGATAGACAAGAATAGAGGTTTCACTTGATTTAGCTGCGTGATACTGAAGATGCGAAGTTGATGGACGTTATGTTCCTAGTATCTGTTCCAAACAGCAGAGTTCAAGAGAATTTGTCGACAGCCTAGGTACACTGGTTCATTGATTTCAGCAGTCATCTGATTTGCAGACAATACGAGTTCGGGTTCCAATCCAGTTATCGGATCTGTCTGTTCCTTCTATAGTCCCTAGCGGTAGCATTGACCTGGTTCCCTTAACGTTCCATACGCACGTTCCTTTGGATTCGGTTCGAAAGCAAGGATCAGATTTATCGCTAGACTATCTGCATTAGAATCGTTCTAAAAACTTTTTGTCCACACTACTGTTAAATAAAAATGACGAACTTCACTTTACATCGTTAACCCACTAACTCCAAGTTACTCTCACATCGCCACTTCCAAAAATAAAAATTTCTAACAGAAACATCTACAGTTCGAATTTCATTCATTTCTTCTGTTAACACGCTTTGTTAAAATGAACGCAACACTCATTTTTCTGTCTACCAAACTGTAATATACACGATGTAATTCTTATGCAATTAATTCCTCCAACGCGAAAGAACTTAATCAATTTTCCTAACTAGCAAATTTCCTTAAGTTCCAAAAACGGAACATTTACCGACGAGAACAACTTTTATTTGAAATCAGACCGTTGTTTAATTAAAGGTACATGATGGGACGACAGTTTAACAATTCATCTGTAAATGCCAGATGACAAGTCGAAGTTTCCACGAGGCAAACGTCGAATACTTGTAACACGTGTCCAACTAATCCTTCGATACAGGTGAGGGGCAGAAGACGTAAACAGACGGTGTTTCGTCACAGCGCGTCAGCGTACAGGTGGAACGCGGCGGCGTTTCGTTCGTTTTTTGATCGATGCGGCAGCTGACCGCGGAAAAAATCGAACGGGAGCAAAAAAGAAGCGCGCACAGTCCGATGGCCGGCCTGACCGATTTATTGCCGCGCGTTCGCCGGCGCCGACTTTTTCCTTTTCTTCGCTTTTCCCGCCCGTCCGCAGGCCCCCGCGCGTAATCCGCGGCCTTTGTTGCGACAAAGACGCGACCGTCCACGTGGATTTGACGGATTGACCACGTGGACGCCGGCTTTTCCTATCGAATTCCGTGAACGAGAGAATTTTTTTAGCCGTTCAGCTCTTTAAGAGAATACCACCGAAGCTCGCACGGGTTATGAGACATCTTTCGTGTTTCTTTTTTACGCGATTATGTTAATTAGCTTTAACAGATTTGACGTTTGGTTAAAATATTCCTTTTTCTTTTGGTTTCGTAAATTATTTATTCTTACCTGCAATTTTGGGAAAATTAGAATTTTTGCGATTTCTATGAAATATTCTTCGGAAGGTGAAATTGAAATTATTTTGAATTTACTTTAATTTAGAATTAACCTGTTAATATTTTCTTTTGGTGTAGGTCTTGATTTGAAAAATTGCTATCTTTCGAACCATTTACAATTTGAAAGGAAAGGTAAAATTTCAATACTCTTATTTTTAATATTGAGAATCTCTGCGATTTCTGTGAAACATTCTCTTCCAGATAAAACAGTGTACTGTCCTTGTTAGTAATAAAATTACTAGAATTTAATTTAGAATTAACCTATTAATATTTTCTCTCGGAGTAGTTTCCGATTCACAAACTAGTCACCTGTGAATTAAACAAAACACACTCCACAATAAATAGAATACACTTCCATCAGTTTCGAAGAAAGTTCCTAACAGACTTTGAATTTGTTAAAACAAAAACTTTGTTAGATAAAGTTTTGCATGCGTAACACTTGGTAGTATTCACACTACCTAAAAACACTTCTAAATATTTCGTTTCATCGTTGCAGCGTGAAAATTGTCCTTTCATTTTACTTGCGGAAAACTTAAGAATCGCTGCTTGAACGGGCATTTAACTAATCGACAAGACGACTTAAACGGCCGTCTTATCATTGTTCTGTCATCGATTTGTCAACTATGTCGGTCTCGGACTGACCACGAGATATGTCCAATAATCGATGATAATGCGATGACGCGCCAGAGAGGTTTGACCTTGACACTGGACCAATTAACGCGCTTCAACCCCCTTCATGTCCCCGTATCCCTTTGCCGCCCCCGATCGGTGGTCCAATGCTACTGTACATACATGTGCCACGTTAACAGCCACGTACACCAGACTGGCCTGTATACTGGGTGGATCGTATTGGTTGGTATGCAATTTCATGATTATATAGCAAAGCAGCTCTGAATGAACGTTGATGTTCTAAATCAATGGCACGCAGTCCTGTCGATCTTGGCATAGTTTCGTAAATGTCACCGGGTTCATTTTTCCTGGACTTTACCTTACCAGCGACACTTGGAATTAATTTGAAAATTGTGTACGATAAATTGGAAATTTTTGAAACAACCCATACGAACAGCGTCTTAACCTCTTCAGGGATGATTTCTTTTTAAAGTTAGCAAAATTTGATCGAATTTTTTATATAGTTACATTTATATTCGTGTTAAATCGATAGCAATTGAACTACTTCCCTTAGGAGATATTGGCAGATTTTTGGAGATTGCGTTTTTCATATTTCCTCTATAGCAAATATTAGAATTTTCGGAAAATCTAAAGGTACACATACGTGTCGGTGCCCCTGAAGAGGTTAAGCTATTCGATTTCTTCTACATTTTGATACTATAAAATTCAGGTATGCTGTTATGCAAAAAGAGGAACAGATGTCATTTTTGTAATTAATTTCAATGCTGAAGGGATTGATAAGGAAATTGATAACGAATTTTCCGGAAGGAATTGGTAACGGATAATTACTAATTAGACACAATATTCAATGTTTCGAAGAAATGTACATCGATGCACAGTATCCACAGTATCTTAACACAGATATATTAAAGATGTCTAAATAACTATATTCCCTTTAGAGCATAATTTGCAAAATAAATTAACAAGGGAAATTCGTCACCCGAGAAATTTCGATTCTTTTAAGCTTCGCAGTATTACAGAGGACGTCAAATAGAAGTATCAGTCAATTTTTACTTTTACCTGCTTTTTCATTCTTCATCGTGAAAACACCCCTGTTTTCCTATTTTCCTGTATATCTCGAACACTACAGTAGATACAAAAGAATCGTTAGAATAGAAATTTAACGCATATTTTCACACCTGATAAGAAGATCAAAATTGATTAATACAAAGGTTTCTCTATTTAACAAATTTTTAACAATTTCATTGCACAGTTTTACAGAGCATATAAACCCATTTAAATTTTCATTCTAACAATCTTCTCATATCTATTATAACTTCAAGGGGTATTTTCACCCCAAAGAACCAAACAAGTAAAACACCAAAAAATCGCCCGACACTTCTATCGAGATTCCCTAAAAATCTGCGGAATTTCCAACAAATCAAAATTTTCAGATTGCCGTAGTTCCCTTGGAAAAGAAAAACTGGTACAATTTGTTCGTGGAGGTGAAAAGAAGTAACGTGAACACGGTCGAAGGGTGGAGTTCAAGTAGATAACAAAATCAATTGGTCGTCGTTCATTTCCGTTGATTGCACTCCCTGACTTCATTAGTGGGTCGGTGGCACCGCCACCCGGTATGTGCGTGACCGTGAACGCACATTCTCCGGAACATTGCGGAACACTATCGCTGTCAATGACCGATATTACGCACGGCCATACGTCCCGTTGGCTTCTGTGAATCCCCTATGGCAACGTGGCGTGGCCCATTTCAAGGGCCGTGCACCTGTGAAATTACCGAATCAGGGAAATCGCGTGCATCGTGAAATCTACGACTCCAGGATCGGAATAAGTCTCCGAGCAGAGAAAGGAAGGATCCGAAGGACTTGCCGAGAGAACTGTAGTGTAACATAAATTTGTTTGTATTGTTTATTTTGTGGATTGTGGAAAAATTAAAAGCTATATCGTTAATGAGAACGTTCTACGAAGATTTTTATAGGTACTTGGAACCGGTGAATAAATTGTGAATTGAATTACATTGTCGTGGCATTTTAAAGGGTTAGGTACGAAACTTTCGATTTCTTTCAAACTTCGTATATTTGTAAATTTATAATAGGGTAATTGATTTCTGAAGCCAGTTTTTTTAATAGGCTTGAAGCCTCAAAGAAGGAAGGCTATGACTTTTGATTCAAAAAATTTTGACACGAAAAATTCAAACTTCCTGTCGATGTATATTTTTATACACTTTTCATTGTTTTCTTGTAATCGTTAAGTACGTGATTTTTTGTTTTCCACAGGTACGAAAAATTCACGAAAATTGCAATTCTCGAGCAAAAGTATCGGCAAATTTTTGAGAAACTTATTTTACGCTGTTTCAGGTGGTATAAATCAAACTTGAGAAACTTTCAAGCGATTTAATTTACAGGGATTTAGGGACGCGGACTGTTCTTATAGGCGCAAATATCTAAGAAGATATACACTGCGTGGCATAACTATGAAACCACCTCAATACTCCCAATTCCCATATATTGTAGTTAAAATAATAAGAAACGAAGTATGTTGTGTAAAAGCCTATTGAGAAACAACGTTTCCACAGAAAAACCTAGAATATCTCTAAGTCTCAGGAAGAAAACAGCAGGAAACTAATTTGTCGTTATCTCATAACTATAGAACCATACCTATAACACATCTAATTACAAGAAAAATAAACTCAAGACAGAATAAAACGAAATTATAACAATAATTAATCTAATCAGCAATGCATAGGCCCTCCTCTATCTTCAATTAACTCAATTATTCGATTGTGTACATATATACACATACATACTATGCAATTACACTATTCACGCAAATAAATCAGGCACGCACTGGTCGTTTGATTCTTCTCCCAAGTTCGACGCCACTGCTTCTTCTATGCAGCAGCAATTCGCGAGGAATTAGTTCACACGAACGAGTATGCTAAATATGTAAATTGATCCGAAATCCGCGTGTAATCGAAATCGCGTTGTTCGAGCGAGCACTGAATTTCCTACAAGACTACGATCGCGAGGTATAAGCGTCGTTTGCCAAGGCACTCGTTCGACTGAGGACATAGCGCCCTGCCCGATTTCTGTTTACGCGCAGCTAGCCTACGAAGAAACCTCAGGAGTGAGTCACCTTCTTGTATCATAACATCGCGCGAGGCACGCGATATTTTTTCCGCACAGAGCATAAGAAACGCGAGCCAGGGTCGTTGTGTGTACATCGAGCCAAACGTAGAGTTAGATGTCCTTTCGAGAGTGAAACTATCGCGAGTTGCTCTCGAGAGTGTTTCTCGCGAGTCGACACCGCGTCTGAGAGTGACTGTCCGAGAGCATCGCTCGACTGTCTGAGAGTCGATGTGTCGCGACTTGCCCTCGAATGTATACAAAATCGTACCGCTGTAGGACAGTTGCCTTGTGTAAGACTAAAGAATTACAGGGCTTAAAATAACTGATTGTTAGCAGAAACTTAAGTAAATTTAACACAGGATAGGGTATTAACCAAAAATGTATTAAAGTATAGTGATAAGCGACTGCTAACTGCTTCGGTGCCCGTCTCGCTCGACGGCTATTTCCAGCCAGAAAAATCGTTGGAGCCCCCTCGTTCGACTTTCCGGGGAAAGGGCTTAGTTTATAGTGCCCTCAGGTACCCGTGCGCTTTCTCTTCCTGGGTGACAAAGTCCAGGCCACCACTTCGCCGCCGAAATCTCGCATTTCTTACATGATGTTAAAATACCGTCGGTTCGCTCGTCGATGACTATGTGCGATATTGTGTGGGCCGCTGCCCTTTTTCCCGTTTTTATATGGTCCTTCGGCCGTTAGGACCCTGCAAGGTGGAGGTGCAGCTTGCGCTCATCCTTGTCTAAGGCCCCCTGTGGCTCGGGTCCCGCGGTCGTCGCCTAGGCGCGTCGCACAGCGCCTTACACTTGCAAACGCGAACCGCGAAGAATCGTCAAACTCTCATGCGAGTGAGAAATGTACGGGAAAGGAATTAGTCGAAAATTGAAATTACTCTATATATTTGAAAGTGACTCTTCACAGTATCTCTTCGGATTCACAACCCCAAGAATCAACCAAAACACCGGACAATATTTAAAAAACCAAAAGGAAAGAAACAGCAGACACACAAAACGAATCACCAACCAAAAAAAAAAAAAGAAAAGGAAGGTAAGTGAAACACAGAGAAAATGAAACGATACCAGCGTAACAATAGGAGAGGAGCAGCCAAGGAATGATAAAAAGAAGTGTACTGTCCCCTCAGGGAGGGAGGGGCAAAAAACGAGAAGAAAAGATGCTCATTCAGCTCGGATAGCTTTTCCTATATCGGTGTCAATCCAATCAATGGTTTATTAACCGACGTGCGAACAACAAAGACAGCCGCCGGTGCGGCGGCGGTCCGACAAAGACAACAATATCGTCAAAGAGGATCGGGGGAAAAAGAGGAAAAGAGACGACACGGTGAGCGTTGTATCGCGAAGAGGATCGTAGAGAATCGACAGGCGAATAGTGAGAAGGGCGAACCGGGGGATGGAAGAGGGGAGGGGCTCCCCTCTCGGGGGTTGAAGGGTCAACCAGTCGGTTCGCGGTTTGTTTGGACAGTGGACCTTAATACGTGGTCCCGTGATACACATGCATCGTACGCTTGTGCAGAGAAAAAAAAAAACAAAGTGAGAGAGAGAAAAAAAAAGGAGAAGCGAGAGAATCGAGAGCTAGCTATGCGGAGAGAGAGTGAGAGTGAGTGAAAGAGAGATAGAATAGAAGTGGGGGTAATGGTCAGGGGTGAGCGAAAAAGAATGACGTACCGAGAAAGATGGGAATGCGAGCGAATAAGAGAGACAAAGTTGAAGAGAGGGAAAGCACATCCTCTCCTGTGGATGCTGTATTGTTTCTGTATCCCTCGTTGTTCAGTCGAAGAGAGACAAGGAAGGAAGGAACAGTGAGATAGATAGATAGAGAGAGAGAGATAGGGCTATCGGTTATTGGAAATCTGTATTTTTGTAGGCCATACCTCTTCCGCGCGTTAACCCCCCACGTTGAATGTGTGTACTAGGTAAATCGCAGCAATGGGTCACCCTGATCGTCTCCATCGAACGATTCAGAGACGTAGTTATGGTAGCCCCGGCCGCTTTCAATCTGTGTCTCTCACACTCACCTTTTTCCCTCTCTTTGTCCGGTTTATCCGTTTGTCTGGTCTGTCGGTTTCTCTGTCTCGTCTGAACGACGCAACAGCCACGGGGCTGAGAATCGCTCTCAGCCGATTCCAATCTAACGTACAATGCCGCGTATTAAGTGTTCCATTTGAGTGATCGCGATCGTCGCGTCTGTATACGAAATTACGGCCTCCACGATTCGAGTATCGACTTCACTCTCGTTTCGCCCTTTGCTTCCGGCTTTTCTTCGCTGATCTTTCGCCACCGATAACGATTGTTCGGAGGAATTGCTCGTTCTCCACCACTCGAGGGCGGTATATCTGGCGCCCGAGCATTGCCACTCACAATCAGATACTGTTGACGAATTAAGCTCGTTTTGGCCGATTGATCGTCGTGGAAGAGAAGCCGCTTTGTTTCGAACCCTTTACGCGACACGTGAATCTCTGGTGATCTGATTATGTCTGTTTATGGATTATTTTTTTCGTTACTTGGTTACTTGAAAAATTAGAGTTAAGCTGCGTGTAGACTACACAGAGTGGACCGATAAGAATTATCAGCTTGATTATCTCCGGAATTGGGAAAGTAAGAGAAGAATTTTTCCAATGAAAGTTGTTTACTGTAAAAAAGACCATCGTGTACTGTAAGGTAATAGATCACGGGAGTGATAGGTGAAAGTGGTGGTCGATTAATCGTGGGCAGTTTTGAACTCAGAACTGTATTTTGACTCAGCAGAGCGACAGCTCGTACAATAATATCCTTCGACAAAATTCCTCGTCAAGAGGACACCCTTGGCAATATGGCCTTCCTTAGCCATAGGAAGCGCGGCAAAAGAAGGCACATGGCCCACTCGAGCGTCCGTTCATTTAGACTTTTCTAACAGTATGGTTGCTGAAGGGATGTCAGGGTCATTTTTTAACGACATGTCGTAGTTTGTTTTATTTTTAAAAGGCGTAAGACGAAGAAATAATTTATTTCTGATTGTCGTTGCCATCAAATTTGTCAAGAATGAAGATTTAACTTCGTTAATGACATACAACTGATTCAAGCATAAAACACATTCGTTAGTTCACAAAGAATTTAATTGCATTCTATTATCAATCACGTGTAAAAGTAAAATATATGGGTCACAAAAGGCTTAGTAAGAAGTTAATGA
>NW_017100404.1:0-2768 GCF_001263275.1 Habropoda laboriosa | reverse complement strand
GTGTGTATATAACACACAGGGTGTCTGATTTCAATTTTAATACAAATATAAAATAAAATAATTTTTCTGTGCTGTGCAACTTGTACAATAATTATTCATTTATCCAATGTAACGAAGAAGTTTATAACATTGTACCAACTGAAATGTAACATCCGGTGGAATTTTCTTCGGACGATCGCTCGATGCATTTAAATCGCCAAATTGGCCGATCAAGCAAGTCGAACACAAACCGGTCGGCGTACTCTAAGTTCGTCGAGCTCTGATACGCAGCCTGGAGGGTACCAATTACCGCAAAATAAACGTTTCCGCACAAACAGTATCAGTAATCAGCGGTTGAAACACGAAGTAGAAGAACCGGGGCAAATATTAGACGATAGCCCCGTTAATTTCCAGCTGTCTGTGCCGTCTGTCTTTTCATTACCCGCGAAAAAGGAGGCGATCTCTCACTCCATATTTACACCTACATCTGTCAGCATGATAACGACGTTTACTCTCGTCATAGTAAACAGACAGCATTCGAACTATGATAACGATGGCTGCAGTAGTTTTTCAAGCTGTACCGAATTTACATTTTTATTCTCATATTCTTCCCGTTGTAATTCGCAAGTTCCTGCGATCAAGATATTGTATCTCTGTTTTGTGAAGTATTTAATGTACGGTTTGAAATGATTAACAGATACTGAAGGGTCGAATGTGAAACGAGTTCTTATTGTACCACCTGTACTGTTATAAACTATTTTTTGGCAATATTCGAAACAGAAGAGTAGAATAAATGGGTAATCGCTCTCATAATCTATTCTTTCGTAAATCTTGCATTAAAAATTTTTACAAATCATCGAGTATGTTGAGAATTTCTTTTTTAAATTGAAACGACAATTTGAGGCTAAACAATTTTTCGAAACGGAAGCTTCTAACTCTCAATGACTGAATTACTTTTTTAAAGAAGTTATTATTTATTTACTAACCATTGCGTCTGTAATGAATGCCAAATTGAGATGAATTTTTGTTCGAATACTCTATGCGTCCCACTGGTCACGAAAGGGTTAAGGAGACAATCTTGTCTATTAAACAATCGATGAATTATGAGAAATTAAAAATAATCACCTGACGTTAAATAAAATCATCCTGAATGAAAGTATTTTAATAAAGTACAATTTTCCAAAATTATACATAATACGTGAAAAGTTTATATTTGCATAAACGTGTGAGCAACATATTTACCAAATAATAATTCAACCTGACAATATTTACTACACATCAAACAGAACAATATTCCTTCAAAAATTTCCCAAAAATGCACGTTCTATCATTCTCAACGAAGACAAACCGTCGTGCATCACCTTTCCGCCCAATTAACAATATCAACACCGTATTCAACCTTTTTCTCCTCTCAGCCCGGCAAACTTCGACGAAAGTCGAACGGGTATCGTCAATGATCCCGTTGCGTTTACCCGTACAAATAAATCCTTGGAAATCGCAGCAAACAAAAAGTGGCGCGCGCGTTTCCTTTAATCGTCGCCCAGACGGAAACAGCAAATCAGCTCTGGCGGCTCGCACAGTAAAGGTAAATTTGCTTGTTGCGAATTCCCCGAAAAATCTGCACACTTTGACCGGGCCAGAGAGATGGACCGTATACACGTATGTACGGTTACACCTGCACACGATGGTAAGTGCAGTTTATTGCACGGAGCAGCGCCCTTTTCCGTGGTAACTACGTTGCATCGTCGCCCGAACGACACGCTGCTCAAAGAGGTCCAATTTTGCATGGCGTTAATCGCATTATCTCGCCCTGGCCACCGATCGAAAACTCAAACGCCGCCCCATTTCGTCGTCTCGTCGCCTGTTCACCCTCGACGCGTTTCGTTTCGCCAGGTGAGACGGCTCGGGTACACCACACCCACCTGCAACTGAATTCGTATCTTGAGATAAGACAGCGACACCGATAAGACGGGCATCGAACCGCGTAATCCGGATTTGCTCGGTTTAATGGCAAACAGAATCCGTTGAATATAGACGATAATGTAAATTGATCAACCGCTATTGAGGTTTGCCGATGTACAGGGTGTCCCTGTTATAAAGCTGCGCTGTAAAATATTAACAGAGCTTGCCTGAAAATATTCGAAATTTAGCGGTGAATGTAATTACTGTTTAAATTACTTAACACTAGGTTTATGGATATTTCTTATATACCTGTAAATCTACGAACACGCGTCAATGTACACGGTTTCCGTAATTTTCGTTAGTGCGTCAAAATGACGCGTTCCGTAAACCTAGTGTTAATATAATATTGTATACAGGGTGTCCCAGTTTTCTTTGATCAAATTTTGTCGGTAAATTCTGTAGGGATACGGTAAATTCTCTATAAGAGTCAGTAAGTTTGGATTCCACAAGTGCCAGTAAAATGTAGGGTCGATTCGACAAGTGTCAGTACAATCTAGGATCAGCCTACATCCACGGTAAAAAAAAGAAAATAGTAGGGTCGATTCCACAAGTGTCAGTAAAATGTAGCTAAACAATTAGAATTAAATGTAACGATAGAAATTATTGCAATAATGCGTAATGCAATTGAAAGAATCAAAAGAAAAAACGCGAATTCGTATCTTTTTCGATTCTAGAATATAAGAAAATTTGAATAAAATAGGCGACGAGAATTGGGGAGATGCATAAGCTAAACGCGTAAAATTACTCAATAATAAACGAACAAAGGATGAAGCTATTATTTCAATACGCGATGAACTGACTCTAGTATTTACTAAAATTCAAAAATT
>NW_017100403.1:9597-10141 GCF_001263275.1 Habropoda laboriosa | reverse complement strand
GTTTAACAGTAACACGGGAACCGTTAGAGCTATTGAAAAAACAAACCACACCTTTGTATTCGGCACCAAAAAAAGATAAGTCTTCGTTTGGAACATTGAAGTACTACTATAACCATGTGCGACGTTATATGTGTACATTCGCTTCGTTTAACTGTAAGACAAAAAAAGATAAGTCTTCGTTTGGAACATTTATTTGTTGCAATTATTTCTAAGGACGAAATATTTAATTATTTGTATCTTCCCCCTCATCGTAATTCGAAAATTCGACGACGGGGTCCAGAATGTATAGCAGAATTGTACTCCATTTAGAGTACGAGCACCGTACCTGAACGTTACGTGAGAACCGCGAAGAAGTAACATCTCTAAGCGTGACGTTATATGTGTATATTCGCTTCGTATAACAGTAACACGGAAACCGATTGAGCTATTGAAAGAACAATCCACACCTTCGTATTCGGTACCAAAAAAAGGTAAGATTTCATTGGATACATTCAACTGAAGGAATTATATTTAATCTCGAAATATTTAATTGTTTGTATTTTCC
>NW_017100403.1:6395-8030 GCF_001263275.1 Habropoda laboriosa | reverse complement strand
ATAATGTATAGCAGAATCGTAACACAATTAAAGTACGAGTATCGTACCGGTACGTTACGTGAAAATAGTGAAGAAATACTATCTCCAAGCGCGACGTTATATGTGTATATTCGCTTCGTTTATCAGTAAAACGGGAACCGTTTGAGCTATTAAAATATTAACAACAAATTTGTATTCGGTACCAAAGAAAGGTAAGACTATGTTGGTCACATTTTGTTTTAGGAATTATTTTTTGCGTCGGAATATTTAATTATCTGTATCTTACCCCACTATCGTAGTTCTTATATTCGACGCCGGCGTCCAGAATGCATACCAGCACCGTACGCCATTTAGAGGATGAGAATCGTCTCGGTATGATTTGCGAATGTCGCGCAGAACTACTATAACCATGTGCGACGTTCTATGTGTATATTCGCTTCGTTTAACAGTAACACGGCAACCGTGTGAGCTATTGAAATAACAAACCCAAACTTTGTATTCGGTACCAAAAAAAGGTAAGATTTCGTTGGATACATTTAGATGAAGATATTTTATTTAAAGTCGAAATATTGAATTATCTGTATTTGCGCCCACCATCGTAGTTCTAAAATTCGACCCCGGTGACAGAATGCATAGCAGAAGCAAACCCCGTTTAGAGTATGAATATCGCCGCAGTAAAGTCGCGAAGAACTACTATCGCCTCGCCGACGTTATATTTGAATATTCCCTTTGTTTAACAGTAACACTGCAACCTTGTGTGATATTGAAGAACCGAGCACACCTTTATAATCGGGATCAATAAAATGTAAGATTTCGTTATATACATTCAGCTGAAGGAATTATATTTAAAATCGAAATATTAATATTATCCGTATTTTCTCCCATCATCGTAGTTGGAAAATTCGGCGCCGATGTCCAGAATGCATGACAGAACCGTACGCGATTTAGAGAAGGTGAATCGTCCCAGTATGATATGCGAAGGTCGCGAAGAACTACTAAATCCATGTGCGGCGTTATTTGTTTTTATTCGCTTCGTTTAATAGTTTCACGGGAACCGTTTGAGTTATTGAAATAACAAACCACAACTTTATATTCGGTACCAAAAAAAGGTAAGATTTCGTTGGATACATTTAGCTGAAGAAATTATATTTAAAGTCGAAATATTGAATTATCTGTATTTGCCCCCACCATCGTAGTCCTAAAATTCGACGCCGACGACCAGAATGCATAGCAGAATCGTACGCCCTTAGGAGTACGTGTTTCGCACAAGTATGTTATGTGAAAGTCGCGAAGAACTACTATTGCCTAGCCGACGTTATAGGTGTATTTTCCCTTTCGTGTAACAGTAACACGGCATCCGTGTGAGATGTTGAAGAGCCAAGCACGACTTTATATTTGGGATAAAAAAATTGTAAGGTTTCGTTGGATACATTTACCTGTAGGAATTATATTTAAAGTCGAAATATTTATATGTCCTGTATTTTCACCCAAATCGTAGTTCGTAAATTCGACACCGTCGTCCAGAATGCATAGCAGAAACGTATTCTTTTTAGAGTACGATTATCGTACTGGTACGTTACGTGAAAATCGCGAAGAAATACTATCGCCTAGCATATGTTATAGGTGTATATTCGCTTCGTATAACGGTAACTCGGT
>NW_017100403.1:412-5288 GCF_001263275.1 Habropoda laboriosa | reverse complement strand
CGTTGGTCACATTTCGTTTTAGGAATTATTATTAAAGTCAGAATATTTAGTTATCTGTATTTGACCCCACCATCGTAGATTTAAAATTCAACGCCGTCGTCCAGAATTCATAGTAGAATCGTACGCCATTTAGAGGACGAGAATCGTCCCAGTAGGATATGCGAAGGTCGCGAAGAAATACTATAACCATGTGCGACGTTATATGTGTACATTCGCTTCGTTTAACAGTAAGACCGGAAACGCTTGAGCTCTGAATAACAAGGCACAACCTTGTATGCGGCATAAAAAAATGGTAAGATTTCTTTGTCACATTTAGTTTTAGGAATTATTTTTAACGTAGAATTCTTTAATTATCTGTATTTTCCCCCACCATCGTAGTTCGAAAATTCGACGCCACGTCCAGAATGCATAGCAGAATCATATTCTATTTGGAGTACGAGTATCGTACCGGTACGTTAGGTGATAATCGCGAAGAAATACCATCTCCAAGCACGACGTTATAGGTGTATATTCGCTTCGTTTAAAAGTAACACGGGAACCGTGTGAGATATTGAAGAAACTGGAACACGTTTGTATTCGGTATTAAAAAATGGTAACATTACGTTGGTCACATTTAGTTTTAGGAATTATTTTTAAAGTCGAAACATTTAGTTTTCTGTATTTGTCCCCATCAACGTAGAGAGAAAATTCGACGCCGATGTCCAGAATGCATAGCGGAATTAAATACTATTAGAGTACGCGTATCGCCGCAGTATGTTATGTTAACGTTGCGAAGAACCACTATCGCCTTGCCGACGTTATATGTGTAAATTCGCTTCGTTTAAGGGTAACACGGGAACCGTTTGAGCTTTGAATAACAAAGCACACCTTTGCATTCGGTATCAAAAAAAGGTAAGATATCGTTGGTCACATTTATTTGTTGGAATTATTTCTAACCACGAAATATTTAGAATATTCGCTTCGTTTAACGGTAACATCGGCACCGTTTGTGGTTTGAATAACAAAGCACACCTTTGTATTCGGTACCAAAAAATGGTAAGATTTCGTTGGTCAACTTTAGATTTAGGAATTATTAATAACGTAGAAATATTTAATTAACTGTATTTACCCCCACCATCGTAGTACATATATTCGACGCCGTCGTCCAGAATGCATAGTAGAACCGTAGGCCATTTAGAGTACGAGAATTGCCTCAGTATGTTATGTGAAAGTCGCGAAGAACTGCTACCGCCTAGCCGACGTTATAGGTGTATATTAGCCTCGTTTAGCAGTAACACCGGAACCATTTGAGCTTTGAATAACAAAGCACACCTTTATATTCGGGGTGGAAAAATTGTAAGGTTTGTGGTATACATTTAGCAAAAGGAATTATATTTAAAGTCGAAATATTTTGTTATCTGTTTTTACCCCCACCAACGTACAGAGAGAAATCGACGCCGAAGTCCAGAATGCATAGCAGAATTGTACTCCATTTAGAGTACGAGAATCGTACCGGTACGTTGCGTGAAAATCTAGAAGGAATAGTATCTCCAAGCGCGAGTTATATGTGTAGATTCGTTTCGTTTAACAGTAACACGGGAACCGTTTGAGCTATTGAAAAAATAAACCACATCTTTGTATTCGGTACCAAAAAAAGGTAAGATTTCGATGGTCACATTTAGTTTTAGGAATTATTATTAACGTCGAAATAATTAATTATCTATATTTTCCCCCACCATCGTAGTTCGAAAGTTCGACGCCAATCTCCAAGCGCGACGATATATGTGTATATACGTTTCGTTTAACAGTAACATGGGAACCGTATGGCAATTGAAAAAACAAACCAGAACTTTGTATTCGGTACCAAAAGAAGGTAATATTTCGTTGGTCACATTTCGTTTTAGGAATTATTATTAAAGTCAAAGTATTTAGTTATCTGTATTTGCCCCCACCATCGTAGATTTATAATTCGACGCCGTCGTCCAGAATGCATAGTAGAACCTTACGCCATTTAGAGTACGAGTGTTGCCGCAGTATGGTATGTGAAAGTCGCGAAGAACTACTACCGCCTAGCCGACGTTATCGGTGTAGATTCGTTTGGTTTAACAGTAACACGGGAACCGTTTGAGCTATTGAAAAAATAAACCACATCTTTGTATTCGGTACCAAAAAAAGGTAAGATTTCGTTGGGTACATTTAGTTTTAGGAATTATTTTAAACGTCGAAATCTTTAATTATCTGTATTTTCCTCCCTCATCGTAGGTCGAAAGTTTGACGCCGGTGTCCAGAATGCATAGCAGAACCGCACGCCATTTGGATGACGAGAATTGTCACAGTATAATATGGGAAGGTCGCGAAGATCTACTATAACCGTGTTCGACGTTATATGTGTATATTCGCTTCGTTTAACAGTAACATCGGCACCGTTTGAGGTTTGTTTAACATAGCACACCTTTGTATTCGGTACCAAAAAATAGTAACATATCGTAGGTCACATTTAGTTTTAGGAATTATTATTAACGTGGAAATAATTATTTATCCGTATTTTCCCCCACCATCGTAGTTCGTAAATTCGGCGCCGAAGTCCAGAATGCATAGCAGAATCATACTCCATTTAGAGAACGAGTATCGTACTGATACATTACGTGAAAGTCGCAGAAAATACCATCACCAAGCCCGACGTTGTTAGTGTATATTCGCTTCGTTTAACAGTAACACGGCAACCGATAAGCTATTGAAATATCAAACCCAAACTATTTATTCGGTACCAAAAAAAGGTAAGATTTCGTTGGGAACATATATTTGTCGGAATTATTTCTAACGCCGAAACATTTAATTATTTGTATTTTCCTCCCTCATCGTAGGTCGAAAATTTGACGCCGGTGTCCAGAATGCATAGCAGAACCGCACGCCATTTCGATGACGAGAATTTTCACAGTATAATATGGGAAGGTTGCGAAGATCTACTATAACCGTGTTCGACGTTATATGTGTATATTCGCTTCGTTTAACAGTAACACGGCAGCCGTGTGAGATATTGAAAAAACAAACCACACCTTTGTATTCGGAACCATCAAAAAGATATGATATCGTTGGGAACATTTATTTGTTGCAATTGATTCTAACGACGAAATATTTAATTATTTGTATTTTCCCCTACATCGTAGGTCGAAAAACCGACGCCGGGGTCCAGAATGCCTAACATAACCATACGCCATTTAGTGGACGTTAATCGTCCCAGTATGATATGCGAAGGTTGCGAAGTAATAATATAACCATGTCACAGTTCAGAGTTACCCTGAACGTTAAAGTAGCACAGAATCTGTATAGTCATCGTTCGACACGAGCAAGATCGGGCACAATTCCCTTTCGAGCATCCCAGTATAATATTAAATTCGTAAGTGTCAACTAGACATACTTGTCTACGACGTCCCCGCGTACTCACCGTGTAAAGTCGAGAAGGAAGATTCTTGCTCAGCCAAGAATCAACCATTGTGATTCATATTTAGACATTGTAATCTTATTGTAACCACAATTGAATATTATTAGAATATAGTTGTTGTAGAATTGCTTAGCCTATATTCAATTAACCATCTCCTCGTAACATTAGTAACGGAATTGCTAGACTCACAAAGGATATATCTTAACCGCTCGAGGTATATCCGACATTACGGTACGTACTGTCCTCACAATTACCAAACCTTGTCCATCCTTTGGAGAACGGCGTATATGCCACGTACGCCGACGGTTCCAATCCCACCGGACTGTATATCTTAACCGCTCGAGGTATATCCGACATTACGGTACGTACTGTCCTCACAATTACCAAACCTTGTCCATCCTTTGGAGAACGGCGTATATACCACGTACGCCGACGGTTCCAATCCCATCGGACTGGTTGGAGAACGACGTATATACCTGGTACGTTGAATGTTCTGACCGGTCCACCGCAAACTTTGCCAACGACGTGTTAACAACACACGTTGAACCTCCAACCTTTTCCATCCTTTGGAGAACGGCGTATATACCACGTACGCCGACGGTTTCAATCCTGTCGGATTCGTTGTCAACAACGTATCACCCTCATACGGTGAACGTTTTGACCGATCCACAAACCCAAACAAGTTATACGCTCCATGTGCGGACAAGACCGCGTAAACCCGTAACAGAGCTATTGAAAAAACAATGCACAACTTTGTATTCGGTAACACGAAATGTTAAGATTCAGTTGGTCACATTTAGTTTTATGATTTATTAGTAACGTCGAAATATTTAATTATCTGTATTTCCCCCACACCGTAGTTCGAAAATTCGCCGCCGATGGCCAGAATGCACAGCAGAATCGTACTCCATTTAGAGTACGAGTATCGTACCTGTACGTTACGTGAAAATCGCGAAGAAATACTATCTCCAAGCGCGACGTTATAGGTTTATATTGGCTTAGTTTAACAGTAACACGGGAACCGTTTGAGATATTGAAAGAACTAACCACACCTTTGTATTCGATTCCAAAAAAAGGTTAGATTTCATTGGGAACATTTATTTGTTGGAATTATTTCTAATGACAAAATATTTAATTATTTGTATTTTCCCCCACATCGTAGTTCGAAAATTCAACACCGGCGTCCAGAATGCATAGCAGAAACGTTCGCCATTTAGAGTACGAGAGTTGCCGCGGTATGTTACGTGAAGGTCGCAGAGAAATACTATCGGCAAGCCAGACGTTATATGTGTATCTTCGCTTCGTTTAACAGTAACACTGGAACCGTTTGAGCTATTGAAATAACAAACCACACCTTTGTGTTTGTTACCAAAAAACGGTAAGATTTAGTTGGGAACATTTATTTATTGGAATTATTTCTAACGATGAGATATATAATTATTTGTATTTTCCCCC
>NW_017100403.1:0-250 GCF_001263275.1 Habropoda laboriosa | reverse complement strand
GTAACACGGGAACCGTTTGAGCTATTGAAAAAGCAGACCACACCTTTTTATTCGGTACCAAAAAAAGGTAAGATTTCATTGGGAACATTTATTTGTTGGAATTATTTCTAACGATAAAATATTTAATTATCTGCATTTTCCCCCGCATCGTAGTTCGAAAACTGGACGCCGGAGTCCAGAATGCATCGCAGAAACGTACTCCATTAGGAGTACGATTATCGTCCCGGTACGTTAGGTGAAAATCGCCAAG
>NW_017100402.1:3870-5036 GCF_001263275.1 Habropoda laboriosa | reverse complement strand
CGTTTAACAGTAAGGCCGGAACCGTTTGAGCTTTGAATAACAAAGCAAACCTTTGTATTCTGTCTCAAAAAATGGTAATATATCGTTGGTCACATTTAGTTAATTATTTTGAAAGTCGAAATATTTAATTATCTATATTTTACCCCACCATCGAAGTTCGAAAATTCGACGCCGACGTCCAGAATGCATAGCAGAATCAAACACCATTAGAGTACGAATATCGCTGCAGTATGTTATGTGAAAGGCGCGAAGAAGTACTTTCGCCTAGCCGACGTTGTAGGTGTATAATCGCTTCGTTTAACAGTAACACGGCAACCGTGTGAGATATAGAAGAACCAAGCACACCGTTACATTCGGGATCATAAAATTGTAAGATTTCGATGTATACAATTAGCTAAAGGAATTCAAATTAAAGACGAAATACTTAATTTTCTGTATTTTCCCTCACATCGTAGTTTCGAAAATACGGCGCCGGTGTTCAGAGTGCATAGCAGAATCGTACCCCAATTAAAGTTCGAGTAACGTACCTGTACGATACGTGAAAGACGCGAAGAAATACTACATCCAAGCTCGACGTTGCAGGTGTATAGTCGCTTCGTTTAACAGTAACACGGGAGCCGTGTGAGATATTGAAGAAACAAGCACACATTTGTATTCGTTATTAAAAACTGGTAAGATTTCGTTGCGTACATTTAGCTGAAGGAATAATTTTTAAAGTGAAATATTTCATTAGCTGTATTTGCCCACACCATCGTTGTTCTTATATTAGAGCCGTGGTCCAGAATGCACAGCAGAAATGTACTCCATTTAGAGTACGAGTACCGTATCGGTGCGTTACGTGAAAATCGCGAAGAAATAATATCTCTAGCGTGACGGTATATGTTTATATTCTATTCGTTTAACTGGTACACGGGAACCGTTTGAGCTATTGAAAAAACAAACCACAACTTTTTATTAGGTACCAAAAAAAGGTAAGGTTTCGTTGGTCACATTTTGTTTGAGGAACTATATTTAAGGTCGAAATATATAATTATCTGTATTTGCCCCCACCATCGTAGTTCTTATATTCGACGCCATCGTCCAGAATGCATAGCAGAATCGTACTCCCTTTAGAGTACGAGTATCGTACCGGTACGTTAGGTGAAAATCGCGAAGATATGCTATCA
>NW_017100402.1:0-1945 GCF_001263275.1 Habropoda laboriosa | reverse complement strand
ATCGTCCCAGTATGATTTGCGAAGGTCGCGCAGAAATACTATAACCATGAGTGACGTTATCGGTGTATACTCGCTTCGTTTAACAGGTACAAGAGAACCACTTGTGCTATTGAAAAAACAAAGCACACCTTCGTTTTCGGTACCAAAAAAAGGTAAGGTTTCGTTGGTCACATTTAGTTTTAGGAATTATTTTTATCGTAATAGTATTTAGTGATCTGTATTTGCCCCCACCATCGTGTTCGAAAATTTGGCGCCGACGTCCAGAATGCATAGCAGAATCTAACACCATTTAGTGTACGAATATCGCCGCAGTTTGTTACGTGAAAATCGATAAGAAATACCATCTCCAAGCCCGACGTTGTATGTGTATATTCGCTTCGTTTAACAGTAACACGGGAACCGTTTGAGCTATTGAAAAAACAAACCACACCTTTGTATTCGGTTCCAAAAAAAGGTAAGATTTCGATGGGAACATTTAGTTTTAGGAATTATTATGAACGTCGAAATAATTAATTATCTGTGTATTCCCCCACCCTCGTAGTTTGAAAATTCGATGCCGACGTCCAGAATGCATAGCAGAAGCAAATACCGTTTAAAGTACGGATATCGCCGCAGTAGGTTATGTGAAAGTCGCGAAGAACTACTATCGCCTTGCCGACGTTATAGGTGTATGTTCGCTTCGTTTAACAGTAACACGGGAACAGTTTGAGCTATTGAAGAACCGAGCACACCTTCGTATTCGGTATCAAGAAATGGTAATATTTCGATGGTCACTTTTAGTTTTAGGAATTACTTTTAACGTCGAAATATTTAATTATCTGTATTTGCCCCCACCATCGTACAGAGAGAATTCGACGCAGATGTCCAGATTGCATAGCAGAATCGTACGCCATTTAGAGTACGACAATTGCCGCAGTATGTTATGTGAAATTCTCGAAGAACTAATATAACCGTGTGCGACGTTATAGGTGTATATTCGTTTTGTTTATCAGTAACACTGGACCTATTGATCTATTGAAAAAACAGACCACACCTTTGTATTCGGTACCCAAAAAAGGTAAGATTTCGTTGGGTTCATTTAATTGTGTGAATTATTTCTAACGACGAAATACTGAATTATATGTGTTTTCCCCCACATCGTAGTTCGAAAATTCGACGCCGATGTCCAGAATGCATAGCAGAATCGTACGCCATTTAGTGAAGGTGAATCGTCCCAGTAGGATATGCGAAGGTCGCGAAGAAATACCATCTCCAAGCCCGACGTTATATGTGTATATTCGCTTCGTTTAACAGAAACACGGGAACCGTTTGAGCTATTGAAAAAACAAACCACACCTTTGTATTCGGTACCAAAAAATGTAGATTTAGTTGGGAACATTTATTTGTTGGAATTATTATTAACGTCGAAATATTTAATTATCTGTGTTTGCCTGCGACATCGTAGTTCGAAAATTTGACGCCGGTGTCCAGAATGCAAAGCAGAATCATACTACATTTCGAGAGCCCAAATCGTACCGGATCTTTGCGTGCAAATCGCGAGGAAATACTATCTCCCAGCGCGACGTAATAGGTGTATATTCGCTTCGTTTAACAGTAACAACGGAACCGTTTGAGCTTTGAATAACAAATCAGACATTTGTATTCGGTATCGAAAAATGGTAAGATTTCGTTGGTTACATTTAGTTCTAGGAATTATTATTAACGTCGATGTATTTAATTATCTGCATATTCCCCCACCATCGTAGTTCGATAATTCGATGCCGACGTCCAGAATGCATAGCAGACTCAAATACCATTTATAGTACGAATATCCGCGCAGTAGGTTATGTGAAAGTCGCGAAGGACTACTACCGCCGAGACGACGTTATACATGTATTTTCGATTCCTTTAACGGTAACACGGGAACCGTTTGAGGTAATGAAAAAAGAAAGCACACCTTTGTATT
>NW_017100401.1:0-562 GCF_001263275.1 Habropoda laboriosa | reverse complement strand
TTTGAGCAATTGATAAAACAAACCACACCTTTGTATTCGGTATCACAAAAAGGTGAGATTTCGATGGTCACATTTACTTTTCGGAATTATTCTTGACGTCGATATTTAATTATCTGTATTTTCGCACACATCGTAGTTCGAAAATTCGGCGCCACGTCCAGGATCCATAGCGTAATCAACCACCATTAGAGTACGAATATCGCCGCATTAAGTTATGTTAATGTCGCGAAGAACTACAATCGCCTATCCGACGATATAGGTGTATATTCGCTTCGTTTAACAGTAACACGGCAACCGTGTGAGATATTGAAGAACCAAGCACACCTTTAAATTCGGGATCAAAGAATTGTATGATTTCGTTGGATAAATTTAGATGAAGGAATTAATCTTAGAGTCGAAATATTTAATAATCTGTTTTTTCCCCTACATCGTATTTCGAAAATTTGGCGCCAATTTCCAAAATGCATAGCAGAATCGTACTGCATTTCGAGTGCGAGGTTCGTACCGGTACGTTACGTGAAAACCACGAAGAAATACTATCTCCAAGCGTGACGTTATATGT
>NW_017100400.1:290-588 GCF_001263275.1 Habropoda laboriosa | reverse complement strand
TCAGTTGGACATGCATACCATCGATTAAAATACGCGGCATCAACTAATTAACTGTTATAAACCTCTGCAATGTCAACCACTGCTTTTACGACTGTCACTTTATGTATTGCTACCTCTTTGCCAACAAAAAATTAAATTAACCGTTATTACACTCGAATATCATATATCAACCACTGTTTCTTGCTCCCGAGTCCTGCATCAGGTTAGTTTTATGTTTATAACGACGCGCACATGTTGTATAACTACCACTGTTAATTTGTTCAATTAGACATGCATGCTATCGATTAAAATATACGCC
>NW_017100400.1:0-256 GCF_001263275.1 Habropoda laboriosa | reverse complement strand
ACCACTGCTTTTACGACTGTTACTTTATTTATTGCTACCTCTTTATCAACAAAAAATTAAATTAACCGATATTACACTCGATTATCATATATCAACCAGTGTTTCTTGCTACCGAGTACTGCATCAGGTTAGTTTGTTCTTTTTATATCAACGCGCTCGAGTTTCATAACACCACTGTTAATTTGTTCAGTTAGACATGCATACCATCGATTAACATATACGCCATCAACTAATTAATAGTTATTAACCACTGCAA
>NW_017100399.1:1412527-1419496 GCF_001263275.1 Habropoda laboriosa | reverse complement strand
TCAAAAGTACTAAACATTCTCAAACTAAGTAAAAGTTATTAAACATTCTCACACTAACTAAAAACTACTAAACATTCTCAAACTAATAAATAACACCATTCTCAAACCACCTCAAAAATGAGAAACACCCAACATCGAGCGATGCCAAACAGTCAGTACAGATCGCAAATTCACTAGTGAAATATTGGTTGAGTGAAGAAATTCTCTCTGTTTTGAGCAGTAATTTAAAAAATCCACTTAGCTAATTTAAATACCATTTCTAACTGTAACATGAAATATTGGTTGAGTGAAGAAATTCTCTCTGTTTTGAGCAGTAATTTAAAAAATCCACTTAGCTAATTTAAATACCATTTCTAACTGTAACATGAAATATTGGTTGAGTGAAGAAATTCTCTCTGTTTTGAGCAGTAATTTAAAAAATCCACTTAGCTAATTTAAATACCATTTCTAACTGTAACATGAAATATTGGTTGAGTGAAGAAATTCTCTCTGTTTTGAGCAGTAATTTAAAAAATCCACTTAGCTAATTTAAATACCATTTCTAACTGTAACATGAAATATTGGTTGAGTGAAGAAATTCTCTCTGTTTTGAGCAGTAATTTAAAAAATCCACTTAGCTAATTTAAATACCATTTCTAACTGTAACATGAAATATTGGTTGAGTGAAGAAATTCTCTCTGTTTTGAGCAGTAATTTAAAAAATCCACTTAGCTAATTTAAATACCATTTCTAACTGTAACATGAAATATTGGTTGAGTGAAGAAATTCTCTCTGTTTTGAGCAGTAATTTAAAAAATCCACTTAGCTAATTTAAATACCATTTCTAACTGTAACATGAAATATTGGTTGAGTGAAGAAATTCTCTCTGTTTTGAGCAGTAATTTAAAAAATCCACTTAGCTAATTTAAATACCATTTCTAACTGTAACATGAAATATTGGTTGAGTGAAGAAATTCTCTCTGTTTTGAGCAGTAATTTAAAAAATCCACTTAGCTAATTTAAATACCATTTCTAACTGTAACATGAAATATTGGTTGAGTGAAGAAATTCTCTCTGTTTTGAGCAGTAATTTAAAAAATCCACTTAGCTAATTTAAATACCATTTCTAACTGTAACATGAAATATTGGTTGAGTGAAGAAATTCTCTCTGTTTTGAGCAGTAATTTAAAAAATCCACTTAGCTAATTTAAATACCATTTCTAACTGTAACATGAAATATTGGTTGAGTGAAGAAATTCTCTCTGTTTTGAGCAGTAATTTAAAAAATCCACTTAGCTAATTTAAATACCATTTCTAACTGTAACATGAAATATTGGTTGAGTGAAGAAATTCTCTCTGTTTTGAGCAGTAATTTAAAAAATCCACTTAGCTAATTTAAATACCATTTCTAACTGTAACATGAAATATTGGTTGAGTGAAGAAATTCTCTCTGTTTTGAGCAGTAATTTAAAAAATCCACTTAGCTAATTTAAATACCATTTCTAACTGTAACATGAAATATTGGTTGAGTGAAGAAATTCTCTCTGTTTTGAGCAGTAATTTAAAAAATCCACTTAGCTAATTTAAATACCATTTCTAACTGTAACATGAAATATTGGTTGAGTGAAGAAATTCTCTCTGTTTTGAGCAGTAATTTAAAAAATCCACTTAGCTAATTTAAATACCATTTCTAACTGTAACATGAAATATTGGTTGAGTGAAGAAATTCTCTCTGTTTTGAGCAGTAATTTAAAAAATCCACTTAGCTAATTTAAATACCATTTCTAACTGTAACATGAAATATTGGTTGAGTGAAGAAATTCTCTCTGTTTTGAGCAGTAATTTAAAAAATCCACTTAGCTAATTTAAATACCATTTCTAACTGTAACATGAAATATTGGTTGAGTGAAGAAATTCTCTCTGTTTTGAGCAGTAATTTAAAAAATCCACTTAGCTAATTTAAATACCATTTCTAACTGTAACATGAAATATTGGTTGAGTGAAGAAATTCTCTCTGTTTTGAGCAGTAATTTAAAAAATCCACTTAGCTAATTTAAATACCATTTCTAACTGTAACATGAAATATTGGTTGAGTGAAGAAATTCTCTCTGTTTTGAGCAGTAATTTAAAAAATCCACTTAGCTAATTTAAATACCATTTCTAACTGTAACATGAAATATTGGTTGAGTGAAGAAATTCTCTCTGTTTTGAGCAGTAATTTAAAAAATCCACTTAGCTAATTTAAATACCATTTCTAACTTTAACATGAAATATTGGTTGAGTGAAGAAATTCTCTCTGTTTTGAGCAGTAATTTAAAAAATCCACTTAGCTAATTTAAATACCATTTCTAACTGTAACATGAAATATTGGTTGAGTGAAGAAATTCTCTCTGTTTTGAGCAGTAATTTAAAAAATCCACTTAGCTAATTTAAATACCATTTCTAACTTTAACATGAAATATTGGTTGAGTGAAGAAATTCTCTCTGTTTTGAGCAGTAATTTAGAAAATTCACTTACTCAATTTAAATGCCATTTGAAAATTTTTAATTTTTTCAATAATTCTAAATAATAATTTTCAATAATTTTTAGTAACTTTCATGCAATATCCATAATTTCTGCAATTAATTTTCCCTTAAAGTTACCACTCCTATTTCATTTTTAATCATTTTCTAAATAAATTTTCACTTCGCTCTACAATTTCAAATCAATTCTCGTATCCGTGCTCACCATAAACACACAGCAGCTCTCAGAATTATATTGTAGTCTAACATCTAGCGCAAGCCTGGTAGTTAAAAATAAATTGATAACTGCCGATATTTAATTTCAGTATTTAAGCAGTAAAAGGTATGTTGGGTTTAATTACAGAAAAGTGGACTAGGTATGATTAATTTTAACGTCCAGAAAATAACAGGGCATTCGTTGCGGTAGTTTAACGATTGATAAACTCAAGTATATCATACTTGAAACATTGAAAAATGAAAAAAAAAAAAACAAAGGTAGAATAAACGGAAAGGTAATTGGCGTTGTTGATGATTGGTGATGATCTATACTTAAATGTCCCCAGTGTACTGTAGTTACAAAATTGAGAGAAGAAACTGAAACAGATTAATATCACTCGGCCGATAATACAGATTTTAACATAATATTCGATGTCGTGTTTAATGGTAACGTATTATAGTATTTTAGTAAGCCAGTAATACGAAGCTGGAACGCCTGGAAGTTGTATCTAGAAGATTACGTAGGGATAATATTAAGTGATCAACTTTCTCGTGTGAACAGAACAAGCGTTGTCCGTTAAGAGATTGATAGCCAGCTTTGAATAACTTAAACACGCAACTCGCTTAATTAACTGTACACCTGACGTATCAAATTAATTAACAACGATCGACAACTCGAGATTTATAAAATGTGACAGTAATTGTCACATTTCTGATAACTTATTAACAGCATGATTATACCACCTGGAGAAATTCGTTGGATACTCTTTTTTCTCAGGAGCTTCGATATTTGTTTACAAGGAGATTAATATTCGAAATAATTTTCGTTATTTTTCCTGTGAATTTTTACATTTGCCGTGTAATTGACGAATTTCCTCTTTAAGGAAACGCGGCAATTTTGAGTGGATAAAGTCGTGACAAAATTTTATGAAAAAAAGGCACAGAATTAATTACTACACTTAATCATCTTTGTACCTTAGAGCCGAGGTATCGACTTTTTATAATATTTCCGATGCAACTTTAACTCAAGCAGTGACACCTTATTTTTATCACATAAATTTTTACAATAGAACAGTGATGGCGAACCTGTGATGACACGCGTGTCAAAGGTGACACGCCGAGACATTTTGGGTGACACGCATCGACTTAAGTTATCTCACAGCCGAAACCGAGCAGATCACAGATAATCGTCGCACAAACAACGGTGTCTATCTTCTGTCAACGAGGTTCGGAATCGTTAATTCGGAGCTGAACCATAGCGAGTCAGTGATCGTACAAAGTCGTAACGCACGCAACAATTATAGACACGGCACCCGAGTTAAGCTAGGTTTTTTCCCAATTTTGACACACCGAACTCGAAAGGTTCGCCATCGCTGCAACAGAAGATATCTCCACTGAACAGAAATGTTTCGCAAAACAGTGTGGAGCGATCTTTATTTATAAGAAAAATTCGTCAACTCTGATAAATGATATTTTCCGCGGTATTTAACACTAGAACTGCAAAACCATTTGTAACTTTTCGACTTTGTTTTCTGCATGTACGCTTGTGTTTGTACCGATCTAATCTAATTGTTCGTTCAGATTTCAGTTACATAGAAATTTACTCTTGGAAAGTCGCTAATAGGTCATTTTCACCCGGTTGGTAGTTGTAGTGTTAAAGCATATTTTCCGAAGCAGTTTTTGAAGAACTTGCGAGGCAGTAAAAGGGTTAACGTATTAATTAATATATTTGACAGTGAAACAAAATCTGAGTGAATACGAAACCTCGCCAGAAGCGGAATTTCACCCCGTCAACATGAAACATAACTTTCTTGATTAATGTATCCTAGCGTGCTGATAACCATAAGCGTAGCAAAACACACCCGAAGAACGATCGATGGATAAACAACAGTGTTGTTGAACAAAGACGAATTTTTCTCTGACAGCGACTGCGGCGGCGGTGGAACGGCGGGAAATTTGAATACAATACGATGAAATAAATAAGATTATCGAATTGTATCGCGTGAAGCAATTTGTCAGGCTATCTATGATCTGTGGAAATTCTTCTTCGTTTTCACGCTGCTTAAGTATGACGGTGCATATAAAACCGGAGCGCGAAACTTTATTCTCAACGATGATTAATCGCGCAAAGAGAGAGAGAGAGAGAGAGAGAGAGGGGTGGTGTGTGTGTGTGTGTGTGTGTGTGTACGTAGATGTTTTGACAACGCGGGAACCGCGTATACTTTGGAGCAAGCTTTAAGAAGCTTCTCCCATTAGCCTGTTTTAACAGAATCCCGACGAGCCCCGTTCTGAATTCCACGGGCTTTTGTTTACGCGTTGCCTCTACGGTGCACTTTATTCTCGCTGCACACTTGCCCGGGAAATCCTTTTCTCGCGGGGAGAGGAATTCGAGCGCCGTCGCCATTTTCGCTGAAAATAATTCCTTTGGAGGGTTAAGGTTATCGGAGGATAGCGGTGAATTTGGATGTTACGTGGTTGGTAGTGTTGGTTTGGTTATTTCAGGTGTAATTGGTATTGTGATCGAAATTTTGAGTGTTCCAATGTTGGTTGGTTGGATGATTTAATTTTTATGATCGTCGGTTCTTGGAATTTCAAATTTTATTATTCGGGTCCTGAAATTTCTATTTCTGCAATTTACATTCATGGAAATTCTAAATTATGCGATGTATATTTTTCGAAATTTCATTTTTTACGATTTGTTTCAGTGAGAATTTCAATTCGCGCAATTCCTCACAATTCCCTTGCTTCGAAACTACAATTTTCACAGCTTATTGCATATCAAACGTACACTTTCTTCAAATTCCGGATCTCGCGATTCATTTCAGTTTAAATTTCAATTCTCTCAATTCCATTCCTTCGAAACTCCAATTTCCACAGTTTCCGTTCCTCAGAACTCCAGTTCCAAACTCTTGAAATTCCAAATCTCAGGATTTACCTCGGTCTAAATCTCAATTCTCACATTTCCATTCGTTTGAAGCTTCAATTCCCACAATTTCCATTCCTCACAATTCCAATCTTTGCAATTCACATCCCTCAAACTTCAATTCTCACGATATACTCCACCTCAAATTTCAATTCTCTTGAAATTCCAAATCTCAGAATTCACCTCAATCCAAATTTCAATCCTCACAATTCCATTCCTTTGAAGCTTCAATTCCCACAATTTCCATTCCTCACAATTCTAATCTTTACAATTCACATCCCTCAAAACCCCAATTCTCACAATATACTCCACCTCAAATTTCAATTCTCTTGAAATTCCAAATCTCAGAATTCACCTCAGTCCAAATTTCAATCCTCACAATTCCATTCCTTTGAAGCTTCAATTCCCACAATTCCCATTCCTCACAATTTCAATCTTTGCAATTCACATCCCTCAAACTTCAATTCTCACAATATACTCCACCTCAAATTTCAATTCTCTTGAAATTCCAAATCTCAGAATATACCTCAGTCTAAATTTCAATTCTCACAATTCCATTCCCTCAAATCTTCAATTTCCACAATTTCAACTCCTCACAATTCCAATCTCTGCAATTCACTTCCCTGAAAATTTCAATTCTCGCAAAATATCCCACTCTGACAAACTTCCACGAATAAATCAATCAATTCCCTTCACAGAGAAGCACATTATTACCCACACCACGGCAACAAATCACACCACACCCACGCTCACTCCACCAACGAATCACAACTCCTCGTAAAAAAAACCTTCTCTTCCACAGTCGTTCGATTATCTCGTTGATCCTCTTCCTATCGAAGCAAGAAGCATCTTCTACCAAAGCTCTCGATCTCGTCGTATTAATCGCGTGGTCGATCGTCAATTAACTAATTCTATTACCATCCGTCAAACCGATATTTACGAAGATTAATCGCACAACGGCGTACCGGCGTATGTGTGTGTTGGTACATAATATACCGTTAATCGCGTGCATCAACTTTAAGGCACCGTTCACAATCGCGCTGGATCGCCGTGAAAGGAGCGTTCGTGACGCTTTACGGGCTCGTAACGTAATAGAAGTAAGCGAGTACGTACGTAATACGCGTTGCAGCTGCTTCCGGATGCGATCGGTCTCGTTGCCGGAAGTGCCGCCGCGTACATTTTTACGAGCGCGATTTATGCACGTGCGCGCCGATTTATGCGCGGCTCGTCCGCGAGTTCGTCGCGATCCGCGTTTTACACGGCGATCACGGGCTACAATTTTCCGAGGAAAAGTTGCGATGGAAATAATAAACTTCGCGCGGATCAATGCGAGAAAGCGAGGGAAAGTG
>NW_017100399.1:1411564-1412434 GCF_001263275.1 Habropoda laboriosa | reverse complement strand
GATGTGGCTGTTGTGATCGAATGAGACAGAGATGGTTTTCGTCTGGTGCTAATGTGATTCGAAGGATTAAGGAGAGCTGATGAGAATAGGAACTTTTTTTTTAATTTTGAGGAATGATGCGAAGCTTTTTAGGAAGATTTAGTGGTTTTTGGTGTATTCATTTTGGTTATTGATTTATTGGCGTTGGTATGGTTCTTGTGATCGAGTGAGATGAAGATAGTTCCTTTCTTACGATAGTATTGTAGCGTGTAACTAGTGCGCACCAATAGAGAGTAAGTCACACCTAGACCCGCGCCAATAGAAAATAATATTAACACGCACCAATAGGGGGCGAGCGTAATGAGCAAATTAGGCGTGTACCGATGGGGCACTTTCCACGGTCCGCGCACAGGAAAAGGGCGTATATAAGGACGCCCGAAAAAGGACAAAACAGATAGTCCGGGACAGCGAACTGGAGGAAACCTTGTACTCGAGTCAACTAGACATTTACCAGCAAACTCTGTATCGACAAAATAAATCTTGTTCAACACATATTTCACGCTTACGATTGGTGTGTGGTTTGAGGAGCAACGAACCCACAGTATAATTTGGAGAATTCGTAGAATTGACAAGAAAAATGTAGTTTTTTCTTTTCTAAAGATCTTGAAATATTGTGAAATAGTGCAAAGCTCTTTAAATTGACAAATTGTGAATTTTATGACAGAATTGGATGATCTTCGGGCAACTTCTGTAAAACTTTTAAAATACGAAAATGAGTGAAGCTCCTTAAGAGGATTAATTCTTACACTTTTTGTGATTGAATGAGACAGAGATGATCTTTGTCTCGTATTAATATGATTCGAAAAAATTAGAAAGAATTGGCGATAATTG
>NW_017100399.1:1397997-1411469 GCF_001263275.1 Habropoda laboriosa | reverse complement strand
AACTTGGAAAATTGAAAGTATCTTCTTCGTATAAATTGTGAATAAATTAGTGTGAAGCTCCTCAAAGGAGTGTAGAACTCTGAATGTATCTTACGATCAAGTTTAATACACCTTTTTTTTTTCAACTTACGTTTTAGAAACTGAAAGAGCATTTTATTCGATCATAACGAATATAATTTACAATTTTAATAGCGGCTCGTTTATTTGAATCGGAAAATTTTACTTGAAACCTTTCTCTTCTCCTTTCCACTTGTAATCAGCGAGTTCTCATGTTCAAGCTTATGGCAATGGCACACGTTTTGTGCTATCTATTTTACCATGAATTTGCATATTCCCCGGAGAGTTTGCTACATAGTTGGTTTCATTAACAAGGCTTACGTAGCAGAACTTAGGTTGGCTTAGTTGCACGAGCATAATCATTTCGAGATACTGAAGACCTTCTATTAAGAACTTGTTAGTAAGGAGAAATGTAGAACCTGCAATCATCGCTACAGATTCTGCTGTATTTATTTGAATCGACTGTACTTAAAACTGACGATCGAAGAACCGGTCGAAGACTGACGATCTTCACAATAAGAATATCCGTGTAAAATATAATTAATGGAAACGTGTGAAACTTTCGGATTCAGTTTATTTTGCACCGATAATTGCAACTCGTGGAAGCTTTGATTATAAAATTATATTGTTTCAAAAATAGGTTTTATAGCAGAATTGAAAAATTCTAAGAAATAAATTAAGAACTAAAATGAAAATGTGTCAGAAAAATTCAGAATCGCATAAAAATCCTTAAGAAACAAATCTAAAATTAAAAAATTAAAAAATAATGAGAAATATTGCTTTCTGTGTGAAAAGTAATTATGCAATATTAATTGCAATAGTAATTGCAAATAACCTCTCAAGCTTAAACCAGTCGACAGTTCACATATCAGACTGCAGTCTTCGTTTATTGTCAGATTTAAAAAGAAATTACTAGAAATACGAAATATTATTAGAAAATTTAAGAAATATATGATTTCGATTGAAATTAAATAGTGAATGGCGTCGTTAACTAAATTTCTGAAAAAATGGAGGTTTTCTTAAACTTAAACCAATTCACGTATCAGACTGCGATCTTCATTGGTGGCCAAATTAAAAAAAATGTTACACTGACACAAATGAAATATTGGCCGGCGTTATTAACTCAATTTCCAAAAAGAAGGTATTACTCTCAGTCAAATTTAATATTGGCCGGCGTTATTAACTCAATTTCCAAAAAAGAAGATATTACTCTGGCCCAAATGAAATATTGACCGGCGTTATTAACTCAATTTCCAAAAAGAAGGTATTACTCTCAGTCAAATTTAATATTGACCGGCGTTATTAACTCAATTTCCAAATAGAAGGTATTACTCTCAGTCAAATTTAATATTGGCCGGCGTTATTAACTCAATTTCCAAAAAGAAGGTATTACTCTCAGTCAAATTTAATATTGACCGGTGTTATTAACTCAATTTCCAAAAAAAGATATTGCTCTAGCCCAAATTAAATATTAGCCGACATTATTAACTCAATTTCCAAAAAAAAATATTACTCTGACCCAAATTTAATATTGACCGGAGTTATTAACTCAATTTTCCCCTGAAAAAATATTACTCTGGCCCAAATGAAATATTGGCCGGCGTTATTAACTCAATTTCCAAAAAGAAGGTATTACTCTCAGTCAAATTTAATATTGGCCGGCGTTATTAACTCAATTTCCAAAAAGAAGGTATTACTCTCAGTCAAATTTAATATTGGCCGGCGTTATTAACTCAATTTCCAAAAAAAAATATTACTCTGACCCAAATTTAATATTGACCGGAGTTATTAACTCAATTTTCCCCTGAAAAAATATTACTCTGGCCCAAATTAAATATTGACCGACATTATTAACTCAATTACCAAAAAAAAATATTACTCTGGCCCAAATGAAATATTGACCAACATTATTAACTCAATTTCCCCTAAAAACATATTACTCTACCCCAAATTAAATATCGACTCACGTCATTAACTCAATTTCCAAAAAAAAAAGAAAAAAAAATACAGATATAACCAGTTTTGTATATTCGCTTGGAGGAAACCGTCCAAGAATAGCTGGCGTTTCCACGAATCGTGGAAAGTCAATATCCACGGGTCGTCCATGTAGTTTTTTCTCACCGGCCGCGTCGGCCTAAGAGGGTTAATTGCAGCCGTTAATTGTCGTTGCGTGGTCACGAATGCCAAACGATTCTTCATGCGGCGCACAACGTTAGAGAAGTCCGATGGACGAATGAGGAGCGAGTAACAGTAGTTCGGATCCGCCGCGAAATATACAGGGAGGTACAGTTACGCGCCGTTTCTATGGCCAACTGGTCTCTTATAGACAGCATCGACAGCGATAATTGCACCGTGGATGCCGGATACGTGAGGCGAATTCGATTCGAGACGCGAATTTCACGGTGAGCTAACGTTTAACGACCACTCGAACCTAATTAGAAAATTCTAATCAGAAAATAAGAATCTGAGGGGTGAATTGTCCGTGTGTGTGTGTGTTGCTATGAAAGTTATAAAATTCGTAATAACCATGCTAATACACACTTGTCTGATTTAGCATTGTTGCAATCGTAAATTAAGTTCTAATTATACGAAGATCGGTTTCGAGGATGTTAATTAATCCCTCCAGTGGCAGAGAGGATTTTCTATGATGGTTTAGTGTAACGTTTTATCGTGAAAAAGTAGTCTGTAATTTTGTAAGTATAAAGCTTAACGCTTTACTCTTCAGCTACCACCGTGTGTATTCTATGTTTATCATTTTCATATTTAACGAGGAATTAGAGGTAATTGTATAGGCTGTGGAAAAGTGTGCGTGCTTTGTAACAGTGATTCTGTTGAGGAAAATTGTGGAATGTTCATTGTATCTTTTATTCATTCGCTTGTGTGTAATTAGTCGGAAATGTTCAATTTATTTTCGAGTATTTCGGTATTACAGCGTTTTTGTAAACGATAGATTTCTTTGGTAAAAGTACTGATTTCCTTCAGAATTAGTATTTTCAAGTGTTTTCTCTTTACTAACTGATCCAATCCCAGCAGAAATGATCAAAAAACAGGAATATTTGAAAATTTTCAAAAAGTAGTATACAGGGTGACCCTCAAGGTGACGTTGAAGACTTGAAAAAAAAAAGAAACTATAATCGTCTTAAAGGTCTCCTCGAACCACGTCATACGACACAAAAAAATTTTCAATCGGTCCACTATTAACAGAATTATCCAAGGTGACCACTTTAAATGAATCACCCTGTATACCTACCGACAGTGCTAACTCGAACTACAAAATTTACAATAAAAATATCACAAATTGTATATAAAAAAAATATTCTATTATAGTCAAAGGATGCCTCTTTCTACCAAGACAAGAATTATCGCGATATCTTTACTAGTTTAGCCAAAAAAAATTCTCGAATATCGCTTACTCTAGAGCCCTTGTCATCCCTTAAAGCTACGTAAGAAAAAGCAAATATTTCTACGATGCTGGAATAAAGAAATAAATAAAATCGAAGGATGGATCGTCGACTATTTATCGCCTGTTTAGAACTTTCACCGTGTTTTCTCGACGAGCGTAAGAACGGCGAAGGAGGAATACCCGGTAGTTGTCAATGAAAAGTCGCGCAACCGTTGGCCAGATTACGCGGGAGTGTACGCAATGACTGTATTATAGTTATTGCCTAGTACGAACGCTGATGACGGCATTATCCTGATTGCCATTTAACATAATGACTGTCACTCTATCGTCCAGCGACGCGTACAATGTTTCTGGAGGTTGACGACCCTTGACCCCATACAGATCGACACCCGTGCACGAGTGTTTCCTGAAAAGAAGAAACAATTGGCCACGTCTGATTGTCACTTATATCGGAACGATATCTCGCGAGTTTAGACGAGTCATGGAAGGGTCGGTTTCATGGATTTATTGCTTCGAGTGTTGCTGAATGTGCCAGCTAACCTAACCTTAAATCAGGGAAATCGAGGACTTGGGGTGGTGAGTGTCGATCGTTTGCAAAAATTAGGATTCTTTTGGGGGGGAGAAAAGAGAGAAATTGTTACACCTGTAAGAATAGTCTTTTTTAACGAATTAATGCTTTTTTAAAGAATTTCTTCTTTAATAAATAATATTATAATGGTAAATTAAGTTGTTTATTTTGTATTAATGCGTTTTACCAGTAAACCCACAATACCATAATACAAACTATATAGTATACAGTGAGTGATCAGATTAAAAAGTTACATATTTGATGTGTTCAATAGTAGTAGAATACATCCTTTTGTTTTAAAAAACAGTTCAAATTCTATCGTGGCCTGGCAATTCGCCGGATATGAATGCGATAAAAAACCTATGGAAATGATTAAAACGTGGAGTTGCATCAGAAATGATAACGAATAAACAGCAAGTGATAGAGAAGCGTATATACACTACCGGCCAAATGTTTGGAATCACTGTGCATTGCAAGTTGCACAAAAATTCTCCAAAAATGTTAGCATTTGTAATAATTTTCCAACAAATTTTTTATTACTCAAATCAATCGAAAAGTGCTATTGATCTCCACAACATCAATTTCAAATCAGTAAAGAATTAATAGCAGATTCAATATTAACCCCTTAACCTATGATTTCTTTTCTGACTGTGCATCTAAGCGTCAGCCATTTTGTTTTAGTACTGTGTCAGGTAACAAAAACTAATCTGTTGCAAATTAATTACATTTAGTAATCCTCGGTCTTACAAATTAAAACGAAAGTTAAGATTACAATGAATTTTTCTTACTAATATAACTATTTTTCTTACATCTTGACCAAAATCTTTGCCACGGGTCTGACATTACAATGAATTTTTCTTACTAATATAACTATTTTTCTCACATCTTGACCAAAATCTTTGCCACGGGTCTGACACGTTATTATAGGTTAAGGGGTTAATATAAATTGGCAGGTGATTCCAAACTTTCGGTCGGTAGTGCAGATACGGCATTATGACGCAGGTATAAAAGAAATCTGCAGAAAAAGTGTCGAAAGTACGCCGAGACGCATTCAAGCAATTACAGATGGGAATGATGGCTTTACGAAAAATTGACGTCTATGTTTTCGAAAATTTTCAACAATTCGTAGAAATTTTAGAATTCTCTTTAAATGTTATTAGAACCGTAACAATACATTTTGTAATAAAGAAAGGTTTCATTTTAAGCGTATTTTCAATTCCATTCTTGTTCAAACTTGAAATAAGTAAGACATAATTTCCAAGCGTTCCTAATAATTCGATCACCCACTGTATACTACAATTCCAGCCTACACCTCAAACTCAATTTTCACGAGCACTTGACACCGCTCCCACATCTCCCAACACCTACTTCCAGCTCATTAACTGATCCACTTCAGCCATTACCACCCACCCTACTCATTCTCTATCCAGCAACTTCAATAAACCCTATTAATCCTAACCCTTTCATCGAAAAACACCCGATCGTCTCTCCTCCAAGCTCCGCCTATTCTCGAATTTAAGGCACGTTTTCGCGTGCCGTTAAAAATCCTCACTTCTACTGCCAGGACACCTTGACATTTTTTCTCTCGAGATTTTCATACAGTTCGACCCCTTAACGCTCAAATTTTTCAAACATAATCAATTTTACTTTTCGTTCGACTATTTTCTAAGCGTACGGAAATAATTTTCCTGTTATTTATGGGAAAAATAAGTAAATAAAATTGCAGTTATCGGACGATTAGATGTGCACGCGTGACACTAATCCGGTCTTCGGGTCTTTTTTGACCCATGGCGTTTTAATGACTTTCGCTGTTATCAAATTTATGTTCCCTTATTGAAAGCTCATTCTTTAGGTAAAAAAAATTATTAGAAACAAAGTTGTAAGACGGAAACGGCGAGATCGGCACAACGCCGTACGGTCAGGCGGGCGCGTGCGCGGGGGACAAAAGACGAGCGCGCCTTTTGTCGTGCGAAGCGTGGGTACGCGAGAGACGTAGTGTGTGCTTGAGAAAAACGCGCGTGCTTGTAAAGACGCCGAGAGTCAACTAATAATAAAACTAAACCTAACAAAAGTCTTCGGGGTCCTTTTTGACCCAGAGACCCCGACCCTTTGCCTACGAAAATTACGTTTACTAATTTACTTTCACTCTTCGTCGCTAAACACAGATTTTCGTATCTTCATTTTTCGTCAACCCTTCGACAGTCCGATAAAATTATGAATTACTATTGGAAATGGGTTATGAAAAGATATAGTCTTTTAATACTGTGATATGCTATTTATTGACGGACTCAGAGAAAACGTCTTTACACTTTTGAATGTTCTAAAGGTCTGTGACTGGGCACCCAAAAAGAAAGTTGGGGTCCCCTTATACCTAGGAACTGTTTGCTTTATGGTATCGCATTGTGCAGTGCGTGACTCGAAGACGGACACCAGACACATCTGCTGGAAGTCTTAGTGCCTTTGTTTAAAGTAACGCGGAGACATTTTTGTCCTCGCTTGATTATTTCCATAGGGTGTTGTTAGAAATAATCCAACAATTACAATAAAAAGAAATTTATATTTCACACGTATTTTCTTAATAATTACACTACTGTAAGGCGTTGTGCGACGCGCCTAGGCAACGACCGCGGGACCCGAGCCGCAGGGGGCCCTAGACAAGGAGCAGCGCAGGCTGCACCCCCACCCCACGGCTTGCAGGGCCCTAACGGCCGAAGAAGCGTATAAAAGCGGGAAAAAGGGCAGCGGCCCGCACATTATTGTACCCAACCATCGACCAGCGAACCTAGGTCATTTTAAAAATCTAAGCCCTTGTAATTCTTTACGCTTACACTACAAGGGATGCACAACCCTGCGTCTTAGTTATAACAATAATATCTCGTCCCGTTTCAACTTTCCCCCTAACTGTCTCTCTCGAGTTAAACAGTTGAATATTTGACGTTTTACCCGAGTCTCACGCGGGATGGATATACTGTCGAAGGGTTAAGGGGGTATTCTAGTCTAGACTTTTAAAAAAAATCGATTTCATTGTTTTACATTTTTTGAAAGTGGACATTTGCGGAAGCATAACTGTCGGAGGAATTTACTGAATTCGTAAAATTGACGAAGTTATAGATGGTTAAAGAAGACGACATGTAGTTCATAGTCAGAAGTATACCATTCTCGTGTAACTGGTATGAGAAACTTTAAACGCGTTTTTAAATGGCCGACATGATATCTCAAGTTCTAGTTGTCCGATTGACTCCAAATATTACGTGCACCTTCGGTGGATGTGCCGTTAACGTCTGAACCAGAATTATGCCAAAATATATATTTTTCTGACTTTTAGAGCCTCTGAAAGACGAAAAAGATTCGGCAAAATTCAAAGTGCCGCCATTTTGTAAATTTTCACTATCTTTTTTTCATTCTGGTTCACACCATAGTCACATTCGTACTAATCAAGAATCCTTTCGGTTTTTTCATTTCGGATAAACAGAATGGGCGGAATCGTGTCGGCCAGTAGGACACTCTTTTTTAAAGGGACCGCACTGAATGATGTATAATTCAGACAGTTTTGATTATTTTCACTTGAGAAAAATTGTGAACTTTCTTAGGACATGAATAAGTATGTATGCAGAATGCCGATACTGAGAAACTTATACTTTCCTTAAAAAAAAATCCCTAAGAAGAAATCCCTAAAAAATGACACTGTAGACTGGAATATATACCCCCTTAAGCGTTGAACAGCAAGTTTCGTCGATTAGATAGAAAAGGAGGAATTTTCGTCTGAAACGTACCGCAGCGAAAGGGTTAAGTGTAGAGTAGAAGAGAAAACCGCGCCAAGGTTAAGTGGCTGATATAATAAAATTTAATTACCCTTAAACATGACGTTGGAATTGAAGTAAAATATCTTAAATTTCTGTTAACTCTCCCCTTTTATAGTTTTCACGACGAAACTCGCGATATTTCGTGTATCATCCTGAGAAGAGAAGAGAAAAAAATGAAAAGAAGGAGAGACAGCGAGGCGGCTAAGAGAATACCAAGAACTGTCCACATAGGGTCTCCCGACGAGAGATTAGTATATCTGGCGTGATATAGTAGCGGCGGTAACGAGCGAAAACGCTCGGTGCTCGCGTGTGCCCGCTCGCGAGCGCAAATTGGACGATGGGCCTGTGCACTCGAGATAAATAAACGCCATAGGGGGTTAGGAGGCCGCATGCGGGTATCGTGGAAGTTAGTCGTGGCCGGCAATCGAATAAATTTGCAGAAGCCTCGATCTTTCTTCGCCCTTTTCCTCTCCATCGCGCGCCAAGAGAAAAGAGGTACTCGTTAAAATGGCGTACACACAAGGCTGGAACTCGCCTCCAGTCACGATCTATGATTAGCCCACAACCCCTTTCGCCTAACTATCCCTCGTTTTCGTTTTCGAGAAGTGCTATCGTTTATTGCTTTTTTTTTGTTTTTTTTTTTTTTGTTTTGATTGTTGGGTGTGGTTTTTCCTCTTGGTTTCTTTTTTAAAAGGGGTACTTTGTATCGGGTGTTTCCTTTGCTTTATTGTACCTTTGAGTGGATCGAGGTGGGATAACCATCTGTTTAGTATGGGTGACGCTGATATGTTTTTTTTTTCTCTCAGTGTCTTGTCTATGTTTGTTTGATCGCATAGCGACGTGCCTTCCTCGCGTATCAGAATAAAGAAGATTTATAATTAAAACAATATCTTTTATTTATTACCATAATTCTAATAGAGATCTCATTGGAATTTTTGAAATTTCTGGATTTATGATTTTGTTTCTTCAAAGTTCAAATTTTCATAAATTCCCTCTTGCCTCGACACTGTGATTCTTACTGTAATTGAAAACTGTAACTTTATTGTAACTTGAAACTGTAATTGAAAACTAATTTTATTGAAACTTGAAACTGTAATTTTGTCGAAACTTGAAACTGTAATTTTATTCTAAGTTTCCATTCCCCTCGAAATTTCAAATCACATGATTTACATTTATAAAAATTCCAATTCTAACGATTTATAGTAATACGCAAACATTCCTTCCAAGTTTAAATTTTCATAATTTTCTATTTTCAAATGAAAAGAAATTTTTACTATTCATTTACCGTAAATTATTTAAATAACAATTCAGCCAACTGACGATGCTGTCTAACCTGACCTTCGAACTCACTCTCATTGGTACAGCATTTGAAAACGAACTCCGTCTCAAGGTGGTTCGTTACTTTTCGCAAGTGGCCATAATCGAACTCGTTAGACTTCTCGAAAGGCAACAGCACTTCTCTAGACTAGATCTCGTTTCAGTCCCTCGAGAGTGAAATCGTTAATACAGTGTGTAACAAAAGTTCTCAGGCTCTAAAATTACCAATATCCACACCAAAAACAGAAGACAACAAAAAGAAAACTTGAAAACTTCTCGATAACTTGAAACGCCTAAGACATTCAAAATTAAAGGGGGGAAAAACACGTCGGTAAGAAAACCAGAAATTTTCACAATCTAAATTCACGAACTTTTGTTACACATTGTATAAAATGTGTACGTGTGTGTCACGCGTACGAATTGCCTGGGGCATCGCATCGAAAAAGATGAGAGGACTAATAAAGGCTTAGAAATAGATGGTCAGCCTTCGGCAACGTGGACGATTTACGAGACCTCGTGTATCATTATCATATTCCATGGCTTTCTGTACGTGATCGCGTCGCGTAATAGAAGATATCGTGCGATTCGACGATTATTCATGAGGTTCGTAATATCTATCCACATGGTATATTTCATCCGATTAATTATTTGTCCAACGATACGCGTCAATATCGGGCGTCGATTTGCACAGGCTGATAAATTGAGTGTCGCTGGTCAACCGAATAAATAACCATCGTTTACGAGAAAAACTTGATATCAAATAGAATTTTACAATCGATGGAAAACGCTCGCATTTGCATAGTGGTACCGTGGAATTAGCGTTTATGTTAATTCGGTATATCGTGGGAAAGAATTTATAGACACTTTCGTGGGAAATTTTCAACGGGGGGAGAAGTGTTTCTTCTCAAATTCGTCATTTATTTTTAATCGTTCTGTAATTCCCTTCGAGCAAACTTGGAATTGTAATAATAGATGCGAAGGAACGATACTGGAAAATAAACGTACGTAGGACGACAGAATGAAATACCGGTAGCTCACTGATGATTCTTGCTTTCAGTTCTGGCAATACCAGTTTCACCTATAACAGTGTACTTTAGAAACTGGTTTTATTCAAGCTATAGCTTAATTGAGACCTAAATTACATACTGCTTGGTGTACAATATTCTTTAATCAACTCGTTAATGTTGCGTGTTAAACGGTGTAGCCAATTAAAGGACAGAATTAGCGACGGTCGCAGGAATATCTGTTTCAAACTGGAAGAATCTTTATTTCTAAGTAAACACTGTTACGGGGAACTGAAATTTCGGACCTTGCAGTTCCTAAATATGTAGTAAAGTTAATTACAATATGTTTCCGTGAGGTTCTTTTACATAGGTATACAATTTTTCCTTTGAATGCGTGATTATAGTGATATTATAGAATAAAGGGGAGTGAATTTTTTGTAAATAAAGCACAGAGACACCCTTTTCCCTTAGAAGTTACATTCACAAACCTAAAGCAACGATAAAACTCAGAAAACAATTAAAATTAACTCCAGAGTAGCGGTCACCCATCTTTGTCGCTGCCCCGGACAAGTGCATCTTTACTTCGTTACCACCGATGCACGCACCGTCTTGACACACCAACTAACCCCCCACTTGTTATTCACATTATTAAACCATATTAGTTACTAATCATACTTAATACTGATAGTAAATAACTTCATACAATGAATAAGTATTCCTTTTCAACAGACTAACCTCAGAATTCAATATAATATACCTTAAAGAAAATTGGGAAAAAACTGTTCGTGTTTCATCGTAAAATTCAGCCTGCGCGTTCTTTCTTCTTCTTCTCAAGTGACATTTAAGCGACAATATAACCGATCAAGGGCGATAATGGACGACGATCCCCGCACCACGTGCTGTCGAATCCGCGCGTGCAAGCGCGAGCTTTTTCCGGCCGATTATCGTTTACGCTCGCGTGTCAGCGTGGTACACGTGGTCACTGTTTCACTCGTGCCACCGTGTAAACAGCGTGTCACGAGGCGTCGCGGCGCACGGGCCCCTCCGAATCGCGCCTTCCTTTTTACGATTCGAATCGACATGCGGCCACTTAACCGACCGGATACGCTTCTGATAGAGCTCGAACGATCGATTTGCATTTTTATGGACTGTGCGGTACACCGTGCTACCGATGGCTGCGGTTTCTTGGCATAATTGCGCGGTGAACGTTTGTTAACCCCTGAACCGACGATTTAGCATAACGATATTTGGTTTTGAATGGGTTTTTAAGCGCTTACGTTGTGTCTTCGGGAATGTTAAGTAGGTAACGCTTCTTTTAGAGCTTCTTTGTTAGTAGATAGTTGATATTTTGGATTTCTTCATTTTTAAGATGGATTTTGAAGGGACATTGAAATTTTTGTTTAAGTTTTTTAGTAGGAAATATGGAATTTGTAGTATTTGTTAATTATGAAGAGTTGCAGTTGAAATTTCTTAATTGTAATTATTCTAAATCTTTTCAAAATTTTTTAAATTCTAGAATTACTGAATACGCTAAAAATTGTAAAAGTAACAAAAGTTATAGAAGTTGTGAGAATTATTTTTAAAATTCTAAACGTTGTAGAACTTGTGGGAGTTGTAAAAATTACTCGAAGAATTCTAAAATTCTTCAAAACACCAAAAATCCTGAAAGTCGTAGAACTTTCAGAAGTTGTCAGAATTACTCTAAGAGTTCTAAAAATTTGCATAATTCTGAAAGTTGTAGGACTTGTAAAACTCGTAAAGATTACTCGAAGAATTCTGAAATTCTTCAAAACACCAAAAATCCTATGATCACAGTATACCACTATTTCCCCAGTTTTCCTTCAAGCATCCAAAATTAACGCTCCCCAATCGAACTTCCACCAAACACTCTCGATCCCCTCTCTCTCTCTCTCGGACACTGAACACGTTAAAAGAATTTCGGCGAAAAATTCCCTCGATCCGAAAAGTACACAAACGTTGACCAAAGAGTACGGCGGTGCAACCAGCTTCGCCAATCGGAAAACCGCGTAAATTCCTCCAGATATCGTACCTGTTTCGTGTAAAATCCGCGGTTTATTTCGTTTCCATCGAGAAAATCTCCCTCTCGAGGAGATTCACACGTTCCTCCCACACGCGCACACGCGTGATCTTGTCATTGTCCGTGAGAGTAAGTAGACGCACGTGGTGTTGTTATATTTTGTTGGTTCGCGCCAGATGCCAGACCCTTGGTTACTTCTGGTTTCGTATTCCGACGCGCGGATATTTTCGGAGCAGCGGCGGTGCTTTCGCCGTGGAAAAAAGGGGTTGTGAAAGGGGAACAGTCTAATTTGTACGTTCTAACGCGGGGTGAGTTTAAAGAGGGGAAGAAATGTTACTCTGATTCTTCTTTTCTCTTTCTTTTTCGGCTTGACACGCAGAGGAGAAGATGTTGCATCTCGAAAAGGAAGAGGGATATGGCTTTTATTTTTAGGAGAGGATAGGTGAAATTTTTTACGTGGAATGCATAATTCTGTGTGCACCCTGTAATGCTTAACGAAGTGAATGATCGCGTTTATTTTTCAGCGCTTTCGACGTCGTTTATGGCAGACGGTTATTAATAGAGCGCTACTTAAGCTTGTGTGTCTCGATGATTCATGTGACTTTTTGCTGGTGACTGTTGTTAATAGATTCTCATAGGTTTTTTCAGTTTGTTTCAATTTTTTTTAATTGGCTGTTTTTGGATATCTGAATGGTTTTTCTATTTTTTTTTTCGTTGTATAAATGAGTCTGTAGTAGTGGGAATTAGCAAATGATTAATTATTGCAAATAATCTTTATGGGGATTATATTGGTCTTCAGTGTCTGTAGAATCTGTACATGATTATGTGAATTTTCAGACCAACAAACTTCAATCTCTTCAGCACAAGAAGGATTATTACCAGCAATCTTACACAATGAAATACTTCTCCATTATTAATAAATAAATTTGATAAATTTTGCTTGATGAAGTTAGCCTCTCATCTTTCTCCAATCCAACAAACTTCAATTTCTCCACTACAAAACCCACAAGAAAACACTATCAATTATTACCAGCAATCTTACACAATGAAATACTCCTCCATTATTAATAAATAAATTTGATAAATTTTGCTTGATGAAGTTAGCCTCTCATCTTTCTCCAATTCAAATCTACCAGTCTACTCTTCAAACCAACAAGCTTCAATCCCTCCACCACAAAAACCACAAAAGACACTGTCAATTATTACCAGCAATTTTACAAAATGAAATACTTCTCCATTATTAATAAATGATTAAAATAAATTTTCTAAAGTTAGCTTCTCA
>NW_017100399.1:1391428-1397863 GCF_001263275.1 Habropoda laboriosa | reverse complement strand
TAGCTTCTCATCTTTTTCCAATTCAAATCTATCCACCACAAAAGCCACTGTCAATTATTACCAGCAATCTTACACACAAAATACTTCTCCATCATTAACAAATAATTAAGATAAGTCTTAGAAATTTTGCTTAATAAAGCTAGCCTCTCATCTTTCTCCAATTCAAAACTGTCAACCTACTCTCCAATCCAACAGACTTCAATCTCACCAGCACAAAAACCAGAAAAAAAACAAAACAAAAGACCGTAGATTATTACCAGCAATCTCACACAATGAGCTACACCACCATTACCATCAGAGCCCAGTTACCACGCCCTTCCAAATTACCCGCGCCAATAAATTCCCAATCACATACCAGAAGTCACTTAACGTTATAAAAGAGCAGCCACCAACCAGGACTCGCCTCATTCGGTATCACCGATAACAATCTCAAATTAACCATCAACCGCCGAAATGTCTCGACTCCCTCCTGATCGATCGTGCTGAATTAATTCTTAATTATCGCGTATCGAAACCGCAGCAGAAAGAAATGGCCAAATTACATCAACGTGTACCCGCGCGTGGAATTAATTTAATCACCTTCCAACGATCTACAAAGATCCTGTGACGTGACCGGTCGTACGATCGAACTGACCGAGACCACATCTCCCTTTTGCCGATATCACCCGTGACAACAAGAAAGAGTCGCGTCGATTAAACGTACTCACCAAAGACACGATATTTCAGCGGCGCATTGTGAGAATAAGGAAGGGGTAATTAAAGCTTCACGCTCGTTACGCGAATCGGTTTTAATTGATACACGCGCGCCGACGATAACCCGCAAACCAGCCACGTCTCGGCGAGTTTAATTGGCCAATCCTCGATCCACTGTCTCCTTTCTCTCTTTCTCCTCTACTCCGTGGAAAACTTTGATTTATCTGGACGTTTCGCGGTAATGTCCCGTAGAATTCTCTTCAGGATATATCCACACTCGTGTGCCAGTGCGTGTGTGTAAGTGTGTACGGAAAGTGACGGTGGTGGTGGTTGTTTTCTAGCCAGAGGCGGTTGCATCCACCACGGATCGTTTATCCTGCGGATAGTTAGCCAAGGTTTGTTCCCCTGGAATTCTTCCAAAGGCTTTGATATCGCTGGTAATAACCGTATTAGCCAGCTTTTCCCAAGCGAACGCAAATTTACCGCTCTCCCTTCGATATCCCCCTCCTCTGTTCCCGTATCGGACTAATTTCAGCCTTTAGCGCTCTTAATATCTCAATTTCTCAAACTTTATCGCGAAAGTATTTTAATACCTTAATACCACGCCGCTGGTGGCTCACTCTCTCTCTGTGGTGGAGTTTCGCGGGAGATTGGTAGGCTATTTCGACGCCAGGTAGAATGTAATAATATTGTAAAGTGTGCTGTTTCACTGCCCCACGGTTGCGCGTGGTGTGTGTTTCAGGTTTTTATGGTTGCGAACGCTCGGCTGATGGTTGAATCCGTGGATCTGCGGGGATGGGTTTAGGTGGTTTTGTTTCGTTGATACGGAGGTTCGTGCACTTTTGAGGCGTGGTGTTTTTCGTTGATACTAGGTTTTAGGTAGGTTTGTGTGAAATGGTGGAGCTAGTAGAGTAGAGTGGTAATTGAAGGTCTGGGGAGGATTCGATGGCTGTGAAGTTTTGTAATTTTCGGTTAGGTTGTGTTAGCAAACTTGATGATAATAATGTTTAGTTAAATTAGGTGGAAATAGGAAACTTGAATTTAGGCTAGGAAGCTTACTCTGACTTAAGTATTTAGTTAAAAATAGGTTCAGTCAGGAAACTGAAATTTAGGTTAGGTTAGGAAAGTTACTTTGACCTACATATGAAGTTAAAAGTAAATTGAGCAAGTAAACTGAAGTTTAGGTTAGGTTAGGAAACTTTGCCTGACCTAAATATTAAGTTAAAAATATATTAAGTTGGGAAACTCAGATTTAGGTTAGGTTAGCAATCTTAGCCTGCCCCGAGTATTAAGTTAAAGATAGATTGTGTCAGAAAACTTAAAATAACGTTTTGGTTACATTAGATTAACCTAAATATGTAAAGTGAACGTATGCATATTTTAGTGAGCTAATTGGAAGCATTCAGAGTTGATAAATCTCCCTTAGAAACACGTTTATATCTTAAGTAAATCCGAGATATCTCTGAACTTTTTCGAACATTCGAAAAGTATTCAACTTCTCCTCCTAATTGAAACTGAAAAAGAAGAAGAAAAAAGCAAAAAAACACATTCAGAACAGGACCACCAATTTCTGAGTCACTCTGATAGCAGGCACACATGGTGTCCTTGAATAAATTAGTATCGCGAGAATCTGAACAGGTCCGATATATCAGTGCTGAGGTCTGTTAAGGTACAATGTACCGACACGTCAATATCTACGCATCGAGTTCGATATATTATCGTATCGGTGGCTTGACGTCTCAGACTACCTTGTTCCTCTATCAGTGTCATTAATATCACAGTCTGGATAGGTAAATAGTCGTTGTTGTCGTGATACTACCTGTTATCTGGTATCTTGAAAACCTATGAAGACACGATGGATCGATATTTCAAAGTCTTAGCTATCGGTTGTTCGATTTGCTTTAGTATCATCAGGTTGCAACTCTGTTAAAGGTCGATGGTATTGAGTAATACGAACTGCCGCATCGTTTAAATTCAGTGTCATTAGCTGAAATGAATGTTCCGTGTCTCTAAGCGTATTGGTTGCTATTTTAAACGGCACTAATTGAACAATGTGAAGTGTATTAGTTGATATTTTTGTGCTGTTGTATTAATGGAGATGTGCGCCTTTCAGTTTTGTTATTCTAGTATTTAGATATTGTTTTAATATTACAGCGGTATAAATGTTTTCAATTTTTTAATTTCCAATACTCCGTGTGTTTTAAATGTTGAGTTCAAATAACCACTCCTACAATATTCAAAATACCTCAACACCTCAGAATTCAAATACTCCAGCACATTAGTACCGAAGTATTTAAAAACTTAAATACACCAGTGTCTCTGCACTCAAATACCTTGAACACCTCAAATACACAAGCACTTTAAATACATAAATACCAAAATACTTCAGTGTCTCTGTACTCGAATACCTTGAACACCTCAAATACACAAGCACTTTTAATACGTATACACCAAATTACTTTAATATCTTAATACTTTTAAATACATAAATACCAAAATACTTCAGTGTCTCTGTACTCGAATACCTTGAACACCTCAAAGACACAAGCACTTTTAATACGTATACACCAAATTACTTTAATATCTTAATACATAATTATCCCAACACCCCAATACTCAGTTACAAAATACCTCAATATATTGATACGCAATTATCCCAATACCCCAATACTCAGTTACACTATACCTCAATACTCAGTTTCTTAAATACTCCAGTAGCACAAATTTTCAAATACACAAAATACATCAATACTAAATTTCTTGAATACCCCAGCAGGCCAGCTTTTCAAATACACAAAATACCCCAATACTGATTTTTTTAAATATTCCTGTAGCTCTGCTTTTCGAATACACAAAAATACCCCAATACCCTAACATCCAAATACACCAAATACCAAAATACTCCAATACCCCAATTCTCAAATACACCTCCTGAACGCTGCAAGCCCAAATACTCGATCTTCAAAAATACACCGATACTCCAAAACTGTCCCAATACTTTCAAATACTGTTGCAGCTGTGCAATCAGCCAAGTTTCTAAGTCGCGACGTTCACTCGCGACTTTATAATCCACGTAAAGGAGGCAGCGAGATCCGTATCAAGCTAGGTCGAGGTTAACGCGACATAACGAGCGGCCCTTCCCTCTCTTCGCGCGTCTTTTCATCGCGAAACGCAGAAGAAGCCGCTTATCGCGTTGCTCACGTGTCGTTACGTCGTTAACGAGCGCACAGGAGGCAGTTTCGCGGTTAAATACGAGCCGATTATGCGCGCGCCGGGATACGAATCGACTCCCGGGCGGAAAAAGCAGTTTGAGAATCGCTGATGAGTACAACGACGCCCGTCACTTCCGCTCGCTTCGTCCGTTGGAAAATTGAGATTAGCACGGCTAATTTATTACGTACTCGTCTCACTAGTGCCGTTTAACCCTTACTATCCTAACGATTTTTCACATCGTTAACTGTTGGGAATTAAAGGAATATCAGGCAAGAGCTGTGATTTTCAATAACAATAAGTATACAGGGTGTTTCGTAATAATATCGCGAGACCTACTTCAGGAATTAGTTCAACGCTTGAAAATTGTGAAAAACATTCAGTTTTTATACCTGAATTTATGTTTTATTTGACCTCGTTTATGAAATATAGCCAGTTTTATGGTGTAATAATTCTTCTGGCAAACATCGGCCGACCGAAAGTTAGGTTAGGTTAGAGAACTTAAATTTGTAAACGCGACTTAAGCGAAGAGGGTTCATTTCTTGATGTCTTTTATATTTTACAGATTTTTAATACTCTTGTTTTATGAATTTTGAAAATCTCAGTGTTTTGTTTAAAAAATCTTCCGAACTTTTTAGCAAATTTTTATAGTTTAATAATTTAATAATTTTCTTAGTGTCCAAATATTTCTATAATAATTTTCGTAGTATCCAAAAATTGGTATAATAATTTTCTTAGTGTCCAAATATTTTCATAACAATTTTGTGTTAGTGTCCCAATACTTTTTCGTGTAACTGTATCTTTCACTGAATCAAACGTTCCTACCAGCTGAACAGAAAATATTCTACAACGGTATAGCAAAGGGGGGGATCAGGCTCTTTCACGGATGACAATCTGATCTGTTGGAGGCAGATGAGTCTACTGTATACCAGCTAAATGAGAGATTTGCCCGTTACACACGTTTCCGGGGTGTTTCCACAGGATCAGATTTTCCGTTACACCTCTTTTCATCTTCTCCGTCCACGTGGCGCGGAAACGTGACCGGGTTTCCGCATCGCGTTTTCGACAGGAAGACACGTTGATCCCGTGCACGCTGCTGGCGAAAGGCTTACGTCTTTTACCAATTAACAGGTTAAACCAGGTGTGAGTGTGTGTATAGTTGTTTCGTGCATCGAAATTCGGTAGTTGTCGGTGCATGCAAATGCTGCTCGACGGAAATTGGGAATTGGATATTTTGGAAGCTTAATTAATAAATGCAGAGTGATATTGGAATTTTCAAAGTTTCATAAAATGTGAAAATCAGAATTTTGGAAAGTGTGTCGAAAAGGGAAGCTAGAGATTTTTTATAATGGAAATTACAGAATTAAGTTTTCTTTGCTAATTTTACAAAGGGAAAACATTGGAATTTTGGGAAGTGAAACTTTGAAAATTTTCTAATTCTGTTTTAACAAAAATTGGACACTTGGGATTTTTATGAAGAAAAGAAATTGTAATTTTGGGAAATATCACTTTGAAAATTTTGTGTCGAAAAGGGAAGCTAGAGATTTTTTATAATGGAAATTACAGAATTAAGTTTTCTTTGCTAATTTTACAAAGGGAAAACATTGGAATTTTGGGAAGTGAAACTTTGAAAATTTTCTAATTCTGTTTTAACAAAAATTGGACACTTGGGATTTTTATGAAGAAAAGAAATTCTAATTTTGAGAAGTATCACTTTGCAAATTTTTTAATTTCGTTTTACCAAAAATTGGACACTTGGGATTTTTATGAAGAAAAGAAATTCTAATTTTGAGAAGTATCACTGTGGAAATATTTCAGTTTTGTTTTATCAAAAATTGGACACTTGGGATTTTTATGAAGAAAAGAAATTGTAATTTTGGGAAATATCACTTTGAAAATTTTCTAATTCTGTTTTAACAAAAATTGGACACTAGCAATTTTTCTATAGAAAAGAAACTTGAATTGTAAAAAGTATCGCTTCGAAGTAATTGTTAAATTTTGTTCCACCAAAACTGAAATACCTGGAAATTCCATAAAAGGAGAACATTAAAAACTTTCTAACATCCAGTTTTCAATTATCATACAAGCGGCATAATTACCATACACACACCATTCACACCGATGAGCAAGTTAATTTACCAATACCTCAACGTCTCTAGCTTACAAAATTGCAACATTTTACTGCCGCACGATCGTTCTCGCTAAATAACAAGGGCACTATTTCGGTCTGGAATGATTTTATTTGAAAATTAACATTACTAGTAGGAGGGAGTTCGCTCGCCTTAAATTACCATTTAATGTTGCCATTTGCATCTGATGCTAATTACGTTCTACAGATCAACCGAGCCATTACGATTCGCGTAATTGTACAGAGGTTCCAATTAGCTTGTCCGTAAACTAGTCACATCTGAGTGTTTGCTTTCACAATATTTACTGCCGGCTACTTTAAATACGGACAATCCAGCCGAGATAACGCGAAAAATATGTGCGAGAGCGCTAATATTTGTACAGATGAGCACCGCCCTCGTTATC
>NW_017100399.1:1389035-1391388 GCF_001263275.1 Habropoda laboriosa | reverse complement strand
GGACCCATTCAGATAAAAGATTACCACATACTTGGCGTATTAGAAATTTTCGAGTACGTTAACAGTCTACAGTGTGGCCTGTAAATAATGGTGAAAACAGAGAAGTGGCAATTTCAGGTGGGAAGAAGATGAATGGAAAATTTTTTCATAGGATATTTTGCTTTATTTACATGAGGCACTGTACATTATAGAGAAATTTTCTCACCTGAAATTCTGGAGAAAAGAGAAATTTGTGAAGTATGTAATTTTAGTTAAATTAATTTACAGCTTTCAGAAAAATTATTGAGAAATCTTTTTAGAAAATTGAAAAATTAAGCACTCGAATTAGCGAACAGTAAAATATTTAAATTTGAGAATTGAAGGAGAATTAAGTGCTCGGGAAATATTGCAGAGTAAATTAATTGGCAAGAAGAAAAATGCATAAATTGAAAAATGTGAAATTCGTAAATTGAAGAAACTGAGAAATGTAAAGTTCATAAATTAAAGAAACTGAAAAATATGAAATTCATAAATTGAAGAAATTGAGAAATGCAAAATTCATAAATTAAAGAAATGTGAAATTCATAAATTAAAGAAACTGAAAAATGTGAAATTCATAAATTGAAGAAACTGAAAAATATGAAATTATAAATTGAAGAAACTGAAAAATATGAAATTCATAAATTAAAGAAACTGAGAAATGTAAAGTTCATAAATTAAAGAAACTGAAAAATATGAAATTCATAAATTAAAGAAATGTGAAATTCATAAATTAAAGAAACTGAGAAATGTGAAATTCATAAATTGAAGAAACTGAGAAATGTAAAGTTCATAAATTAAAGAAACTGAGAAATGTAAAGTTCATAAATTAAAGAAACTGAAAAATATGAAATTCATAAATTGAAGAAACTGAGAAATGTGAAATTCATAAATTAAAGAAACTGAGAAATGTAAAGTTCATAAATTAAAGAAACTGAAAAATATGAAATTCATAAATTGAAGAAACTGAGAAATGCAAAATTCATAAATTAAAGAAACTGAGAAATGTGAAATTCATAAATTAAATAAACTGACAAATGCAAAATTCATAAATTAAAGAAATGTGAAATTCATAAATTAAAGAAATGTGTAATTCATAAATTAAAGAAACAGAAAAATGTGAAATTCATAAATTGAAAAAACTGAGAAATATAAAATTGCTAAGCGCGAGGGTCAGGTGCAGGGGAAAGTAACAAGACGCAGTTGTAAAGTGATAACACAAACATTTATTGGAACGAAGGTTCCATTACACGAAATATAAAACGTGCAGCGCACGACTCTCTCCAAGAACAATTGAACAGTCAACCGAGGCGTTCCACGAGACGCCGCAGAAGATGGTCCCCAGATGGGCGCCCGGGCGTCGGTAACCTAGAGAACTTCCTCTAATCTAACAAAAATTCATAAATTAAAGACCCTGAGGAGTGTAAAAATTCACAAATTAAAGAAACTGAAAAATGCAAAATTGAAAGATCAAAAAAAACACCTTTACGACTCCGAATAAAAATGTGCGCTTAATATTGTACAAAAATGAATGTATTATGCATGGAATGGAACAGAGAGACTGTCATGGTTGGCGAAGCAAGTTGGTCGCTGTTGAGATCGATCATCGATCATTCAGCCGTTTTAGTAAAATCCTCCGATAGCCGTGATCGTCTAGTGGTTAGGACCCTACGTTGTGGCCGTAGTAACCCAGGTTCGAATCCTGGTCACGGCAATGTGCCAATTCCCACATTGTCACGGTGGAGGTTTTCATTTTTTTCTCGAATTTTTCCTCGTATTACGTCACACTGTCCGCTAATCCCAACGAAATCAGCATGCAACACGATTCCAAATGTTATTAACAATTTTCTTCCATAACAAACAATATCAAACTAAGAATTTCGTACTATTCAATGCTCCAAAAAAAAAAATTTCAAATTTAATAAGTTTTTAATATCATTCCTAAGGAACTCTTACATTTTTAATAATATGCGTAATTAAATTTTCAAAAAATTGAGAACATGGCAAAATGTTTCCTTGAAAATAAACTTCATATTAGGCAGATTTAATCGAGGAATTATACCTTAGCTGCAATTTAAATTAAATTCACATTAGAAAAAAAGGAAAAATAGTTCATTTTTAACCCCGAATAGTGTTATTTAGAATATTACATTTAGAATTTTATATATTCCAGAAGCGTTGTAATCTTTGCGCGAAGTAAAAATGCGAAAATCGCGAGGTTGGTTGAAACACCTCGAGTGATCGATTAAAATTCTAATCGGAGTAAAGTGGTACATGAAGCGTCACGAAACTGCTGCTCCGGTTCAAGGAACTTCCTCTCCGGATGAACAGGAAG
>NW_017100399.1:1385177-1388942 GCF_001263275.1 Habropoda laboriosa | reverse complement strand
ATAAATCTCGCGGGGCCAATATTTGCCAGAGGTCTAGGGGAGGCGTCCTCTCTCTTCGCGTGTTTCCCGGAACCTTGTTGAAAATTCCAGGGAGAAGTGTTGCCGGTCCCCGACGTCGCTAGAGGAAACAAATTGACCGTTACAAGCTGTTCGAAGATAAACTCTCCCCTTGGTAATAAATTCATTTAACCATCGAGGAATGGAAGGATGGTACCGGGAGGTGGAATTTTATCGGATTTTTCAGGTGGGAATGTTTGGAGGGAGTTCGATATTTTGGGAGATATTTTATGAAGTTTGGGAATTGAGTTGAAAGAGGAGAGATTGGATGTTTTGGGAATTTTTTTTAATGTAAAAGGGGTGGAAATCTTAGAATAAGTGTTTTGAAATTTTTTAAAAGAGAGAGGTTAAAAATTGCAGAGTTAAGTTTTAAAGAATGTTGAGTATTTGGTAGATTTATAAAGGGAAGAATTGAAATTTTATTAAGCAAATTTTGGAAATTATGTTAAAAGAGGAGATTACATGTTTTGAAATTTTTTAAAAGAGAGAGGTTAAAAATTGCAGAGTTAAGTTTTAAAGAATGTTGAGTATTTGGTAGATTTATAAAGGGAAGAATTGAAATTTTATTAAGCAAATTTTGGAAATTATGTTAAAGAAGGAGATTACATGTTTTGAAATTTTTTAAAAGAGAGAGGTTAAAAATTCCAGAGTTAAGTTTTAAGGAATATTGAGTATTTGGTAGATTTATAAAGGGAAGAATTGAAATTTTATTAAGCAAATTTTGGAAATTATGTTAAAGAAGGAGATTGGATGTTTGGAAATTTTCTTAAATGGAGAGATTGGAAATTTTAGAATTAATTTTTGAAGAGAGTTGAATATTAGGTTTTATAAAGGGAAGAATTGAAATTTTGAAAATTATGTTAAAAAAAGAGGAAAGTAGAGTATTTATAAATTTTATAAAGGGTTGAAATTGGAACTTTGGGAAAGAACAGCTTTGAAACTTTAGTAATTTTGTTTTAACAAAGGTTGTTTGTTTGGAGGTGAAACAAAAATATCCCAAAGACTTTAAAGAAAGAAAGAAAGATACACGGTAAGAAAAATTCTAAATATACCAGTGGTTGTCGATCGATCCCATCATTCAACACGTACAATATGAACACTAAAGCGCGGTGTAGCTTGGCAGAGTTCCATCGTTTTCGTTCCCGTGGCCAACATACGTTATTATCCTCGTGGAGCTCGATTTTCAATCTTGTCGCACGCACACCGCATTATCCAACGATATTTCTGGTACCCCTAACACCTTCGTGCCCCAAAACCGTTGCGATAAAGAAACGTAAATCACTAGCCGCCTGTTTTAGCACTCCTTTTCTATTTTCGTGCACGTCGAACCTCGACGACTTTCAATCTTAACGAATATTCCGATTATTCGAATTATTCGGATCGATTTAGAATACGAATTCTTCATTCGAATAATTCGGATACTTTCGAATACGAATTCTTATTCAAATAATTCGGATAGGAATTCTTTATTCAAATAACTCGAATAATTCGGATTGTTTTGAATACGAATTCTTTATTAGGATAATTCGAAAATGAATTTTTCATTGAAATAATTTGGTTAGTTTCGAGTACGAATTCTTTATTCGTATAATTCGAATACTGTCGAATTCCTTATTCAGATAATTCGAATACGAGTTCTTTATTCGGATAATTCGAATACTGTCGAATATGGATTCTTTATTCAGATAATTCGAATAGTTTCGAATACGAATTCTTTATTCAGATAATTCGAATGCAAATTGTTTATTGAAATAATTCAGATAATTTGGAATACGAATTCTTTATTCGGATAACTCGAATAGTTTCGAATACGAATTCTTCATTCGGATAATTCGTATATTCAAAGTGTTCGAATTTCGAATTACCCCGAGTACTTCGAACTTCTCAAATATTCGAATAAATAATTTTAAAAAAGCACGCATTATAGTTCAGAAAGAATCCACCATCAACAATTAAAAATCCCCAAAAATTCTTACATACTCCCATAAAAATCTTCATTCCCATAATTTCACGAAATCCTATCCACAAAATTAACCGCACCGAAAACCTCGATGCAAATTTTATCACCGAGACCTCTTCAACATCCCACAGCAACTACCACACGAGTAAAAAACACCCCGACCAAAGAAAGAAAACGCCATAATTCGAACAAGTATTCGGACAAGCTCTTAAAGAGCGAGCGAGGTAAAAGAGGGGGTACCTACTGCGCAAGTAGAGGTCGAAAATTGATGGCGAGGGCTCGGTTCAAAAATTATCACTCGCATTAATTACAATATTTACGAGACGAAGCGTCCAGTTGGTATCGTTTGTTTATTAATAACCGCGATAAATAAGTACCATGAAGCAATTATAAGATGGCGGCGGCGGCGGGACCGCCAGAAGCGAGGATGAGGAGGAGAAGGAGGCAAAGGTACCACACAACTGTTACACACTATGTTACATATAGAATAATATTGGATGATCGAGGGAAGGGAAAGGGTGTTCCTCTTCTTCTGCTCGTCGGAGGAGGAAAAAGAAAAAAGGAGGGAGGCGAAGAAAGTGATTCGAAGAGAGAAGAAGAGTGTAGCGGAGTATAAGGAAAGAGGGACCGACCGATTTATTGGCTCGCGTGTCGGGTGAGCGGCGGTGGTGCTTGTTAAGCCGCCTTTACACCGGCACGACCGCAGCCAGATACCTTTATCATCGACTATAAATTTCGGCAGCGCCGGATAGAAAGGGTCCGCGGTGTGTTTGTAATTGGCAATAATTCACGGTACCGAGCAGCGACGAGGAACGAACGAGTCTGTCGATTCACCACCGATCGAGATCATCGAGTCTCTGCGTACGTATGTACAAGCGTGGACTCGCGAGATATCGTCGTTAAAAGGAACGCTTCTTCTTATTATTCCTCTCTTTTTCCTTTCTTCTTCTTCTTCTTCTTATTCTTCTTGGTCTTGTGGTTTGCCTGCTGTACAAATTGAGACGTTTGTACGGTACACTGTTTCAGGATCTGCACTCTCTACGGATGCAAAGTGGATGAGGCGAGTAAGATAAGGAGAGGTGAGATTCGTGGTTGACCCTTATCGGTCGTGCGTCACCTCTGACGGTGCAATTTAATCGTACCAGTTGTATATTGCTGGAGAAAAGTTTTGCAGTAGTGAGAGTATACTGAAATGTTTTAGTTTTCTTGTTTTATATACTTGAATGTGGAAATAAAATGAATTACGGTAGTCGGAATATCTTCTGAAAAGATGTCTCGGTTTTCAAAGTAACCACCTTTTTTTTTATGAGTATTTTACATAATTTTGGTATTTTCGAGACTAATTTTTGTCACCTTTCATTTTCTATATTTTTCTAAGTGTTGTATAGAAGCTCTCATAACTGCTCTTTTCGCCTTGAGCAGTGGTTCCTAATTTCAAGCTGTGTATTTTGCAAGGAAACGTGTATTTTGAGAAGGAGTTACTTGTCGCTTAAGTTCAAAATAGTAATATAATTAAAAAATAGTGATTTTTAAACGTTTTGGTTAGGAATAAACAAATTATGAGTTTAACACCGTTCACTCGTTGCAGCGAATTGATTTTTTTCTTTATTCGGCTGGTCAGTGTGGAGAAGTCTGGCAAGTTTCGGGAATGTCGGTGCTCCGCTGGAGTTGCTGTACGTGGCGGCGCTAGTATCGCTTAATGCTTGTTGGTGATTTATACGCTTTATATTAAGGCGTTCGGGATTGGT
>NW_017100399.1:1372765-1385125 GCF_001263275.1 Habropoda laboriosa | reverse complement strand
GAATGTAAGCATGAATCAGAATATGAATTACAGATGCAGCACCGAAGAAAGTATGGGCCCAGGTATTTTATTGGACGGTATTTTTTTTTTTTTATTGTATGTTATTCACTTGTACTGTGTTTTAACGTACTTCTTTATGCGTCTGTATAAATTCAATATTTTTCAGTTGTCCCTTTTTTATACTTTTTATCTTAACGTTTATGAAGGCATTCAGATTCAGAGTTGGAATATTAATATTCGAAATATTCATTTGCTAAAAAATAATAGTGAGCAAAGAAAAAGAAGTATAATGATGTATATAACTGAATTAAAAAAAGATGGAGTTGGGTTAGTCTGGCTCTGGGATACAGATTTATCAAACGTTGGCAGGATAAGCTGTTCTACTCGAGGAAAAAGTTCAGTAACGAGTTATTATTTATTATCAGGAATGAATGTTATTAATGCATTTTTTCCCTCGGAATTGTATCTTGTTTAAATACTAAACGTGGTTCGTGTCCACTGATATAATAACGTGAATTAGTGACTTCCAGCGATTTCCATATATCATTCGAGCTATATCGTTCCGCTTGCCCGAATAAAAGTTGCCTGAATAGATCGATTATCATCGACCACCAGCCACCTTATCTCATTCGACAAGACTCCTAACGAGGGTTAAAAAATACGAGTCCGACGGGGCGAAAGCCGCGGGATTAGAAAGCCAGATTATTTATGCAGAAATTTCACGCGTTCCTGCCCCCGATTCGTGGCTAATCCGCGAAAGAGATGCGTCGTAATGTTAGATCGAAATCTCAGAGATCTCATCCTTTACTTACAACTTCTGTTCGTCTACATTTTGTGGTCTTCCATTGGGCAATTTTGCTCATTTGGAAATTGTGAAATATTTAAATAGTATGTAGATACAGCGTTGGCCACAGTGCATTGCGAATTAGGCGAGAATTTTGAGAATTCGGAAATTTTGGGATTTGATAATTTTTTAAATTAGGAGTTTGAAGGCCGGGGATTTTGAAATCTGACATTTTGGAAATTTGGGAACTGGAAAATTTGAAAGTGTGAAGCTTGGAAGATATTGCAAATTGTAAACTTAAAAATTTCGAAATTTGTGAAATTTAAAAATTTGCAAATTGGAAATTAAAAATTTTGAAAATTGGGATTTTAATGAATTTGAAACATTGGGAATATTGAAGATCGTAAACTTAGAAATTCAAAAGGTTCGAAAATTTGCCAATTTAGAAAATTGAAAATTCAATATTTCGAAAATTCGAAAATTCGAAAACGCCTTTCAATCAAATTAACCACAAAAAGCGCCACCGATTTCGTGCACAAGCCTTTCCTCTGCCCCTTCGAAAAGGCAGAAGAGAACAGACGTTCGATGCGTCACGAGCCAATAATTCGTCTCCCCTTCGAGTGTCGTCCTCTTTTTACCCTTTCGAATTTACCCTGATGGAGGGTTCGCTTAGTCGGTCTGTGTCGTTTTTCCCGACGTTTTTTCTCCGTCGTCTAGGAGGCTAGAAACCGTCACGTGCCGCTGGAGAATCTGGAAGAACCGGATGCATCCGCGGTGATGGCGCGTAAAAGATTCATTTCTTCCTCGCGTCGAATCCACGTGGAAAGGATCGAGAGAAGTGCGGTCTCTCAGTCAGAGGAGAGACCTTCTATTTTCATCTGTACCCTCGATTGTCAAGCTGCCATCGCGTTGTTACGTTTCCTCTACCTTACTTTTTTTTCCCTCCTCATCTTCTTCTCCACCATGTTGCTTCTTCATTCCGCCATGTTGCCAGCACTTTATGACCGCTTTTTTGACGGGCCCTCGAGCAATATCAATTTGTACTGGCGTTGATCGTTCATTTAACTTCTCTCCTCTTCCTTTTTTCCTGTTATTCCTCTGGCTGCCTCTGTTTTCTTTTCTTCACGAGATGCTTGTTCAGGTATTCCCCCCATGATGAATGCCATTTTTCGATTTTTACGCTTCAAAGGTTGGCAAATTGTACGCTTCGAGCAAACTGTTGGTAGTTCCTTTGATTTATTTCATTCAACGTGATTTAAAAAATTATAGCAAGGAAAGAAATGAACGTCGAATTAGCTTGCAGAGATAATTTGCAGGTTATGTTCGTTTATTTTCTAGGTTATGTTAGACGAGATAATTCTAATAGAGCATAGAATTTTCAAGATACGCGTGCGTGCCGTGTAGTGAAATCGAAAGGTAACGATTACTCCTAAGTAGGAAAATGAACGAGTACGAATCAGAAAATAATTACGATAAAATGAATCATCGACGCGACAACATAATTGAAACTTGTACAAGTAAATGATACCGCGATATCGACACGATTTACATGTAGACACATTAAAAAATGAAGCACACGTATCAATCGAGTACTGTCAACATTGTAACTCAGTACTGCAACTGAGCTATTAGAATTCGAACGTTGCGAAAATCTTTCTCAGGTAGAAACACCGTCGACATGTCTGTACAGTTTCCTGTCCTACTCCCACATTTGCACACATTCCGCCAACCATGTACTTACTTCCTACAAACTGTCTTATCGTACCTTCGTATCTCGTCCCAGAAAACGTAACAAGCAAACCAATGGGAATTAAACGAAAAAAGAGAAAAAAAAAAAAAAATGATAAATCGAGCTCGAAACCAGAGCACACAGAACGTTCCAGAAACGATCCATAAATTGCCATTTCGCTAATTACCATATGAATAGAAGTCCACCAATCACGTTAGTTCCATTTTTTTCCACCAGACGGAATCATGGCTGCCTGCCGCGTGGATTCTAGGGGGCGCCAAATCGAAGCAGGAAGCGCCGATGTGTCGTTCGCTCGAACTAATCGTTGGATTACGTGTATCTATCTAAGTGTCATCGGAAAAAACGGTGGAAAGCAACTGGAAATGGTTGGTAGTAACGATAACGATAAGGTTATCTGGTGCAACTACGTTTCCTGGATGCAAATCACCGCATTATGCAAACAGTCCTCGAACCTCGCGGAAACATCCGAACTCAGGTTATGCGTTGTGGAGAGACGCCGTGCGTTCTGTGCAAGTGTGCTTGCCTGTTCGGGTGAAATTACGAATGTTTCGCGAACTTGGTTTGCATGTGTATATTTGTGTAAACGTTAAGTGCAAGTGGAGCATGAAATTGTGAATCGCGTGTATCCTCGATGGTTGTATCTGATCTTCGTTAAAGGTTTCAAATGGCGGCAATTATAGATATATATCTGGTGTGCGTTGAATTAAATGCGACTTGGTTGAAAAGAGGGTGGATGAATTTTTTATTCTCAATAGTAGAGCTTTTGCGAAGAAACTTACACGCGGCGAATGTTTGTCTCGATAAGGATACTTTAGTCGTTCAGGGAGACTCTAATTTCTGCTTCCGTGAAATATAACACTGTACTATCTCTTTCGTGCGATCCACAGTAATTAGTTTCTGCCTTCTTACGCGGTACCCGTGAGAAAGTTGGACGTCCGTTTTGAAAGAACTTTAATATACGGTTGCAAAATAATTTATTAGCGATACAGTGATTGCCTATTAACATCCTAAAAGTTTAACGAAGTTTAGCACTTTGTAATCATAAAATTTGACGTTTATACCGTCTCGTAAATTATATTGCACAGTTCACGATGCGCATATTAAGAGCCGCACGATTTCATTCAGTGTATTCGTAACTGTTCTATGAAGCACTATACATAACCTCAAACTTTACCTTTTTCAACATGTTATGTAACCTCAAACTTTAGTTTTTTCAACACGGTACATAACCTCATACTTTATCTTTTTTCAATACACCACATAACCTCAAATTCTATCTTTTTCAACTTGCTACATAACCTCAAATTTTATATTTTTCAACGCAATACATAACCTCACACTTTACCTTTTTCAACACGGTACATAACCTCGAATTTTATCTTTCACAACGCCACGTAACCACGAACTTTACCTTCTTCAACATTGCACGGTTCATATCGAGCACCGTTTTCTCATAATAGCCAACGATTTCACAGAATCTTACGATTTGCTTAATTCGCGATAATATTTCCATCTTGAAGCATGTAATCCTTCGAAAAATTCTTCCACCCGGTGGGAATGACTTCACGGTTGATCGACGTTATCTCGCGAGATAAACGGCCGCCGGGTAAATAGAAAGAGGAGTCGGGTTGGCTATCCTGCGAGGGAGAAGCGTGCAATTATGTGAATCCTTATTAAAACGCTGCCGCCGCTATCGCTGCTAATTTCACGTGAAACAGGCAGAAAATTGAGTTTCTTCCTCTGGCGGTGATGAGAAGAGGTGGAGTGTGGTGGGAAAAGAGCAGCGGAGAATGTCGGTTCCGAAAAATAAACGAAGTTCAAGACGTAGAAGATGCGGCAGTAGGTGGTGCAAATGGAGCAACGAGAGGAACTCGGAGCTGGTTGCGGTTTAATAACCTCTACAATCCTCTCTTTACTGTAGATAATTTACCCTACACGTGTCTACGTTACCAAAATGGTTGCTATTAGTTCATTCTGCCGAATGGAGATTGAAAAGGCCTCGTTCAGTTTTGTGAGAAGAAACTGAGTGTGTTTCAAGAACTTTGTTGAAACCTTAAATTTTGTTATAGTGAAGTAGTTAAAAAAAAAAAATTTTTAATATTTCGAAGATACATTGGAAAATTTTTAACTGTGAAATTTGACAAATTTAAACGGCATTTATTTTAAAAAATTTGAAAATTCAAAAGTTTACCATTTTTTACATTCGGTGATTTGACATTTTTCTGACGCAAACTTGACCGATAAACTGCGTGGCGTTATTCTCGCAATAACTTTCGATCTATCGAAAGTGAAAAGCAACGGGATCTTTTACCGCGTACAACTTCTGAGAGCTGGTTTACCCGGTTGTCTCGTATTTCTTTTGTCCTTATTACTCTCTTCCGTTCTGCATTTCTTTTTTATCTCATTCGAACAAGTATTCAAATATATATCTCATCATTTTTCATCCTTTTTAATCATTCATACAGATTATTACATTTCGCTGAAAATTATTTCAACTACAATACAATTAAAACCACCAACTCTAGTATCGTCGAATTCAATTATTTATTAACAGAAATGCAACAATTTGAAATTTCGCAAAAATCCTAATAATATTACCGTTAATCGTTAGCACCAGATAAATCAGCAATGCGAGCAATACCAGCACAGCAATCATGGCGGACGCCGATGGAAAAAATATCGCAGATTAAATATATCTTTCAACTTATCAATTTTATCGTGTAAACAGACAACCGGAAGCGTCTCGAAAACTCGGTGCTCTGTAACGCGATTAATTGTCCTCGATGACCAGCAATCAGCTTCGATTAGAGGGCGCTTTTTAATCGAATGAAATTAGCAACAATTAAATCTTGCTTCTTCGCGGAGAGAATCGATTCGAATCGTTATTTACTTTGAAAAATTTTTCCCTCGTTTCATCCGTCTGTGTCGTTTCGTTGATCGTCGAAGCGTGCCTCTTGTCTGAAATTTGTTTCAGCAACGATCGAACGATCCGGGATCAGGCGTATGACGAAATTGCTCCGCCAGTAGCGGCGCCATCTACGTCCGTGGAGTCTGGGTAATTTACACGATCGCTTAACGAGGTTATTAAGTTGTATGGACAAATTATTAACCGGGAATAGATTTGTAGAACGAGACCGGGTGAGCACAGAGAGGGAGATAAGAGAACCAGATATTTTAACGTACGGTATTACATAGTTGAAGAGGTGAAACTCTCGACGCGATAAATTATCGTTGAATTGGCGGTGGATATTTTTTAATCGGTCGGTGGTTATTGGAGAGTAGCAAATGGCCGTGTATTAAGTGATAGTAGTGTTCAGTAATGAATGAGTGGTAATAAACTAATTGGTGGTAATAAGTGGTTAGGTGAAAATAGAGTAGAATTTCACCGTGTAGTTGTAAATTGTCCGATAGAGTTCTCTGTATCGCGGTGAAATTAATTACGTTAAATTATGTGTGCAAACCTCTCTTGCTTTTGTGACTTTTGATCTTTCTGCTAGAGTAACACCGCTCTATACACGAACGTGAACGGAGAAAATGGACAAGTAGTAATTGGTACATACCTGACTAAAGTTATCATCCAGCCCCAATAGGCTACCAGAGTTAGGGAACAGGTGGGTAGCATCGCGACGATCATCCAGGGCATCTCTTGCAGACCGTTTTTCAGTAACATTCTCAGCGCCAAAATGCAAATGTAGCAGGAGAATAACGCTAAAGGTGTGGTTACTACCAGATACAGTATGTCTAGAAGCATCTGTAATTGTAGTACGTATTCTTCACCATCTTGGGAAATTATAATGTCAAATTTGAATCTTTATTTTGTTTTTTTTTTAAATAAAAAAATAAATTCCTTCGATATCTGATGCTAATGAAAAATACACAATTCTTTAATGAAAGTTCATTATCTTGAGAAATTGTAATATAAAAATTGGATTTTTATTTTTTTTAAATAAAAAAATAAATTCTATTGATAACTAATGCATGTGAAAAGTACCCAATTTTTTAATAGAAATTCATCATAATCTTGAGAAATTAAAATATAAAATTTAAACCTTAATTAAAAAAAAAAGAAAATAAATTCTATTGATATCTAATGTTAATGGATAATGAACAATTTACCTCCTTATTTTTTGAACAAAAAAAAAAGGAATAAATACCATCGATATCCAATGCCAATGAAGAATAAACAACTCGTCGATAAAACTGTCAGAAGTGTTACTTTTTCTTGCATAAGATTTTAGCATCTCTAAACATTGCACGATGGAAAAGCATGTTGTTAAAGTTTAAATGGAAGGATGAAATGTGTATGTGTATATTTCATTTAAACTGACAGTAAACGATCGTGGTCTTACTTGACGGGTCACTATCACGGTATTGAACCATATTGCGATGCTACGCAAGATGCTGTGACGCGGTACTCTTTTAGTGGCGTATTTGTAGCCGCAAAGCTCGCACCTCGAGTGACCCGATTCTGTCAGCCATCTTTCGAGACACTCAGCGTGCACTAGCGCTACTGTCCCGCGACACCTGTCACATTTATTCAGAATAGTAGATGGATTAAGATGAAGGATCAAGAATGACGTTTCTCGATTTGAATAATTCACGTACATTAAAACGTCTATGTGTCAATATTGCTTAGAAGGAAAAAGGGGAATTGGCTAATCGGATTATTAATGTTGTTGCACTTAGCGAGTATACTGTTATACGTTTTACGTTTGACGTGAGACGTGATCCATTCTAAGATCGATAACTGTGATATTTTTACTTCGATATTTTGATAAATGTACTTTGGAGTTGTTGAAAATTACAGTAGTGCACACATAAGCGTTCGCATTTTTGCACACTTAAGCGTCCGCATTTGCACGCTTAAGCGTCCACATTGCACACTTAAGCGTCCGTACTGCACACTTAAGCGTCCACATTTTTGCACACTTAAGCGTCCACATTTTTGCACACTTAAGCGTCCACATTTTTGCACACTTAAGCGTCCACATTTTTGCACACCCGAGCGTCCGCATTTTTGCACACTTAAGCGTCCGTATTGCACACTTAAGCGTCCACATTTGCACGGTTAAGCGTCCGCATTGCACACATATGCGTCCACATTTATATACTTAAGCGTCCGCATTGCACACTTAAGCGTCCACATTGCACACTTAAGCGTCCGCATTTTCGCAGTTACGCGTCCACATTGCACACTTAAGCGTCTGTCGCTATCCCCACCAATTCTTGGAAATGGGACTTCGAAGTGGAGTTCGACTCCTGAATGTCAACAACTGACACTTGATATATCGATATCCCACACATCTCCTCTCTTTTCTTCAGTTAAATTCGCAGAAGTCACCTCCGCACTTAAGCGTCCGCATTCGGTCCCGACCGCGGACGCTTATGTGTGCACTACTATAATTAGTAATTTTTGAATTGTAAATGTTTTTACTTCCATCTTTTGAAAAAATGAAATTTGGAATTATGAAAAATTTCACAAATTAAAAATCGTGAAAATTACTTAATAAATTTTGAGTAGTAAATATCTTCACTTCGATTTCTTTAGAAATGAAATTTGGAATTATGAAAAATTTGGCAAATTAAAAATGATAGAAATTACTGAATCACGATTAAATATTAAAATAAGAAAAGTGATGGATTTTGGAAAAATACACAAGGAAATATAAACAAATATAAGGAAAGAAATAGAACAGAATTTATTCGAATATTTCCAAGAACAATTTTCCACCTATTATCTATAATTTATATCTCCCCTTCAATTCAAAAATACATTTAACTAAATAGCCACGATGGAGTACGAGTGTCGATCGTTGGAAAGGAGTCAAGCCCTCTCCAAGTTGAATCTGACAAGTAACCTAACCTAGATGTAACCCAGATTCGAATTATTCTGGTTACCGCTGGACAGCATGTGCCAATCTGATCAGCAAAACGGATAAATCCCGATAGATATAGATAAGCTCACTTGCAAGCCGAGATCAAAGGGCCGAGATATGCGTAGGACGACGATATAGTCGACGTCCGACTGTCGACTCCTCGAATGGACTGCTGCTGCCGTCCACAACTGACTCGATTCTCGTCAATCGTTGAAAAACTGCCCATGTGACATATTCGACAGATGTCCCCTGACAAACGAGACTCTGTAAAAGAAATTGTTTAAACGTACGTGAACTCGATTTCGAAGTAATATAAAATCTTTGTATAATAAATTGTATACGTAATATATTATTTGTGTGAATTATTAGAAGTTCTGTAATTTTGAGGTTAGGTTAGGTTGGATGGACAATAATAGCTAGATTTTTCTCTGTGGGTTAAGAGCAGAATATGCTTGAAGTATTCTGTTTGTCGTAAAATAGGACTAAAAGGGGCAGTGAAGATCTTAGATAACCTCAAAACCCTTTTATACATTTAATTATCTTTACGACAAACAAAAATAGCATTCAATAGACTATTTTTTTTATTGAAATTTTATAACCTAACTCTTATTAAATAAAATATTAAAAACAAAATTTTCAAATTAAAATGAAATATTTTGAATTCACTGCTCTTCGGTAGGTATCATCTCACTCTCGATGCTCGAGAAATTTTCTAACCTAACTTTCTCTAAGCAAAATGTGAAAAATACAAATTTCAAGTTAAAACGAAATTTTTAAAATTTACCGTTCTTCGGTAAATAATAATCTCATTGTTGGTACTGAAGAAATTTTCCAACCTAACTTTCATCCGGCAAAATATGAAAAACGAAGCATTGAAATTAAAATGAAATTTTCTGTATCTACTTTTCTTCGTCAGATATCATCTCTTTTCGCTTCTTTTTTTTTTCTCTCATTCCAGCGAAACACTAGAGAAAAAGCATCGACTATATCAGCCTACCGTCATCGTTGCCCTTCGAATCGACCAAGCTCCTCCTTCTGCCCCCCTCGTCCCTCGTGCTCCTCCCGATCGCCGCAGCTTTCTGTTCGGACGTCACAGCGTGGACGCACGGTCGTTTATCGGTAAGATTTTCCAGCGGGCTGTGCTTATCCGCGGGCGGATCTGAAACCGAGAAGAGAGAGAGAGAGAGGGGCCCCGAAGCGGCGTTTCATTGAGACGACCGTCCGTGAAATCGGCGTCGGCGATCGGATCGCTTGGCTAACCTGTATCGTTCGCGAGATCGTCATCGGGCTGATCGTTTGACATCAAAAAGGCGGCGGCGTCATCGTGGCAGCAGGCCGTACAGAGCCGTGAATTTTTTTCGCTGCTTGGGTTGTCTGTCGCGATCGCGAGTAGCCCCGCTGCGTTATTTTCTACTGCGTTGCATCGGGTTTCAAGATTCGTTTGCTGCTTGCTGTTGGCTGATACTCCCGGATCGGTATCTCGATTCGTGCCTACCGCGACGACGGCCCGAGTGAATCCATCTTTTCACCGTGGCGACGAACTTCACCGCGCGCCGTGCACTGACAATTGAACGCGGTCGAACGGGATAGCGGAGGCTTAAGCCTGATTCACACTTGGGAAAAAATAAGGAAAAAATAGTTGACGGATCGTGGAAGTTTGAAACGCGGAGGAGAATGATTTTCACGGACGTAGAGATCGTCGATGATAAAACGTGCGACGATAAAGCCTTTTTCACGTTTGAAAAAAAAGCAACGGTGTGGAAAATGTTAATTCGATATTTTTATGGAAATTGCAATCTCGTAGGCGTGAATTTTCTAACGATACAGACCCGCGGGCATCTGTTCTCTCTGATGTAAAGGCCTGTTTACGCTTTAGAAGAAGAACGACAATGTACCAGGCGTAATGGGGCATTTATATGGAGATCGACGTCGTTGAGAGGCGAAGTGTTTCAACATTACAGAGTTTTGTGACAATAGTAGCCTTACATTCGATGTTGATCGGAATTTAAACGCTGCTTATACAGCCTCGTTCACGCTTGAAATAGAAACTAATGGTACATGAACTTGAGTTAAGTATTTCGAAAGTGTAAAAATCTCGACATTATGAAATCTTACGATAATGTTCGATACGATACAGGCTATCTTCGCCGTCCATTTAGCCTTCTATGTAAATGCTAACTGGGGAAAAGTCCCACGATTCAATAGTTCAATAGAAAAATTTGCATAGCCGATTTAATCACGTCGACAATGTATGTCTTAGTTCCCCGGCAATTTAGATATGATTGTTATCGTATTAAGTTCTATACATACTTCAAAACGAGTTGAACGACTACCAACGGTTGCGCGTCCGTCCACTTTCTTGTTAGCTCGCCCTGCAACATCTTGCGGAGAGCAACATTGACGCAATAACTGACGATACTGTCATCGCTTAAAGCCACGTGCACACCTGTACAAAAACTTTATGACACGTTCTCATCGGAGCTACCAGCGTATATAAACCCGTTTCCACGCAAATCCGCAATTTTGCAATCGAAGTATCAAGAAAAACATACACACACATATGTATATATACCCGTTCGTGTCTACGCTCGGCTGGGCATCATCAAGCCTAAAGCCACTTTTACGCCGGCAATAAATTTTCCACGATATAACCTGGAAAGCACAATTACGACGTATCTGTTTGCACGGAGGGAGGGGAATTTTAGCCTCTATAACACGATATTCATTCGTTACGAGGCAAAATCGCCTCTCGATTTACCGCGTATAAAAGCATTCCCGTGTAAAGCCTCGTTTACGCGTGCAACGAACGACAGCGGTGTTCCTAACCTCGTCATGCAACTTCCCGAGCAATTTCGCGCGGAAGCTCGCAATCTCCCGTGGCGTGGCATCGATGTTACGCGTATCAATTCACCACGATTCCTGGATAACGACCGCACGAAAGCCACGTACACGTCCGCGGGAAGGTGTGTTCGGACATAAGCCTGTCAGGCAACTCCGGAGGACATTGTAGGGGGGAAAAACGTTGCAACCTTGTCACGTATAGTTTTGATGGTATGCAACGCGTGAGCATTACAGGGTATCGGTTGTCACCCCTGTTACCCATCCAGTGTACGGTGCAGTAAAGGTCTTGTAAAGCAGTTTCATCTCACCACTTGTACGCGCGTTTCACAAGTAAAACCCCGCGATGGTTGTCGCATGACGTAAACGCTATTACCGGTGATCGGTAACAGACCAGACCAATTAAGATAATGCGCAGATAAAGATATCTCGAGTAACGATTTACAGACTAACTCTTTCTTCTCCCCCTTCCTGAGATCGATGAACTTTTTGTTCGGTGTTTCTCTCGGATTTTTCAATGTTACGATCACTCTGTCGGCTAATTTTGTTTGCATCTCCGGTTCTCGAGTATCTGATCCTCGGATAATTGAGATCTATCTGAGATTGTTACATTTTATTACACGTTGGAACATTCTTGCGTATCAAGGTTTGCTGGAAGATCGTTTCTCCTCGAATAGGAGATTTTGTGAAATGTTACCGAAGTTAAGGATTCTCCTAATTTTGTAATGCTTTCCAAAACTTATTTTTCAAATTCTTTCAAGTTTTTCCAAAGCTTATTTTTCAAAATTTTTTTACATTTCTTCCAAAACTTATTTTTAAAATTCTTTAAATTTTCTCCAAAGCTAATTTCTACAATTCTTCAAATTTTCTCCAAGGCTTACTTTAAAAATTTTTTAAATTTATTTTTAGAATGCTTTAAATGTTTTCCACAAATTGACATTTTCATCTGCCGTAAATAACGAAGCGTCTCATCAACGAAACGGTTTCACTTTCGCCACTCGACGGCGTTTAACCACCGGAACCAGGCAGCCATAATTACTGGAGGGGCGAACTGAGAGCGATGGATGGTCCTCCTGGACCCGTTCCCCTCACGTGAGGCCTGGTAAAGGCTA
>NW_017100399.1:1353758-1372709 GCF_001263275.1 Habropoda laboriosa | reverse complement strand
AATCACCGTAGCCTAGACGATTACCGCAATTTCCCGAAATCTCATGCGTGTACCCGATGAACACGAGTCACGTGACGAGATTCGAGCGAGCCAACCGAGCTTAACGCTTCCGCAGTCTGGCGATGATGTATTTCGGAATCGGTTTCCGGTGGATTAGGTTCGCCCTCGATTATTATTAGATGAGTTGACCAGCGGTTTCCGGAAGGCCGATTTTCAATTTTAAAATTGGATACTGTGGCTGAAACGACGAGGATTCTGATTCAGAGAATGATCGAGTCTTTAATGAAACAGAGGCATTTGAATTATCTAATAGCCAGCTGGTGGTAAATATTTTTTTCTTTGAGGTTAGGTTTACGTGAAATTCGATTTTTAAGCTGAATTATTAATAGTGTGCAATTTAAACATGGTTTTATATTACAGATAGAACCTAAGAATCAGAAATCAGTATTGTAGAATAATTACTCATTCATACTTAACCCAACCTAACCTAACTCTTGGAAATAAAAAAGAAACTCATTAATCACAGTAATATCAACATATATACCTCTGTAACATTTAATGATCAGTGAACCAAGGTAAGCGGTCGATAACTCAGTAAAACATCTTCTGTGGGAGAAGGAAGAACAAGATATGAATCAAATTCTCTCAATTCACTTGAATTGCAACAGGATGAGGCTGGAAAGGTTTAATACGAGAACGCAGGTGCCAAGTCTGCGTTTATTTCTCGCTTGTTTGCCCCTTTCCATCTTTTTCGCCCCCCCCCCCCCCCTAGCCTGTCGGTGTCTCCTGGGCGAAACGTCAAATGCCATTTTCACAGGCCTGCTATTTCTGCCAGGTGGCGGGTCGGTTGGCTGGGCCGGCCGTCCGCCATTTTCCGCTGGACGTTTTTGGTTCAAGATTAATTAAATCCGTCTGGAAATAGTTTTGCGACCGTTGGCCATCAGGCTGTGTTGGACGAGGGGATGCTCGACTTGGTGAACAACGATTCGGTGGCGCAACACACGATGTTAATCTAGTCGTGTTCGCCCTTTTTGCTCGAACCAGGCTCGATCTCGACTTTAGGTCGCTGTCGTGACTCGACTGGATCGCATCGATAATGCAGATTTTTTCGTTTTCTTCATTCAGGATAATTTCTGTAATATTCTGATAGACGATAACACCTTTACTAGGCGAATTTTTTCATTTGTATTTGTTTGTAAATTGGTTCTATTTTATTTCTGATAATGCTGTTGGAAGTGGAAAGTTAGGTTAGAAAACTGAAGGGAAATCTGTTAATTTATCTTTGAAATAGAATTTTATATACAAACTAAATATTAACATTTTTATTTCTTTATATTGTAGGAACTGTGGAAAAATTTTGACGGACCCCAAACGAGAATCGAACCCGCGACCCTCAGGATGGCAAGCCGAGACACTAGGCACTACGCCAACAACTCCCCCGCTATTTTTCCTTGTCGTTTTCCCTTTTGGGTATGGAGGCCCCGATACTATAATATTTTATATTTTATTTACTGTACTAAAGATTAAATTTGTAGTAAATTGGAAATTATTTTTCATATTTTTATTAATTCTTGGAAGGGCGAAGAATTGAGTATAATTTTGCGTATAGAAGAGGTGGTTCTAACAGAAGCTTAAGTTGTCAAGTGTCACGGAATGAAAGTGACCGGTGGCTGCTTCTAGACAAGGATGGACCAAGGCTGGGTCACGTTCAAGCTGAATGGACCTGGAGGCCCATTCATAATCGATATACTTACCTAGATGATTCCATTTGGCCAACAGTGCCAACATCAGCCCATTGAGTACCTATCCTCCAGTGTGAATGACCTTTTACGCGGCTAAACAGCTGCAATCTTCACAAACTAACCTCTCTATCGTAATTTTCCAACTATCTTCCCCTTTCCTCTATCCTAATAAACGAAGAAACTTCTGACCTTCTTATAAAACAGTCCTACCACTCCTTGAATGATTTTTAAAAAGAATATCATTTTACGAAACAATTTTGAGTAACCTAGAAAAGCGATAAGATATAAAGTTTCGATATAATCGTATGACAATACAGTTAAAACAAAAATGATAAATTTTAATATAAGAAAATAAGAAAATTGAGGTTAGGTTGGGTTAAATTGGAAAATCTTTATTAAAAATGTAAAAGAATCTCGAGAAAATGTCTCTTTTTAATACTATTAACCATCGAACTCGGGAAACTCCGAGTTTCTTCGTCGATACTCTCTCATAAAGTTACTTTCAACTGGAAGAATGACCGGAAAAGGCGTTTAAACGTCCGTAGCCGGTTGAGCACGGCCGACAAACCAAGAAGCGGAGCGGCTAGACGGGTTATTGGTGCATTACGATCGCGAACGACACGCGACACACTATACATAGGCCGTATGGAATTCGTATGAACGCCACGCGCGTCCGTACGCGGCGCTAAAATCAGCCACGCTTTGACGTATGCACCATACGGAATTCCAACGAACCGCCATAACCTACAAAACGAGGAGGAATTCGCTTAAACCGCAAACAGATCGACGTTCCCGCGATTGTGTGCTCGTGCGTGTGTATACAAAGAGTAGAAATTGAAGTTGAGTGGTGCACGTAACGTGCAATGGGTGTGCAAACCCTCTAAAGATAGCGTTGGCCGGTTGGTTCACGGGCCGTTTTCCCTTTCTCGTTTTCTCCTTCTTTCGAGATCGCAATTTATAGAAGCACTCCGCACCTGTCACCTTTCCTGTGGCCAACCAGATTTCTCTACACCAGGACCAGGAATAACCAGGGGGGAAAGGGAAAGACACGAGCAAGATGATTCTGTAAAATGATGGATGCTTTCAACACTCGAGTTTTAGTGTTACTTGTGTTTACTGTTGTGTGGTAATTGTGGGTGAATTGTGGCTGTGATTTGGTGACCACTTTGATGAGTGAAAGAGGGATAATAATGTATTTTGGAGATTCGGTAAGAGTGGATTAATTCTGGTGAGAGAATTGATAATTCAATTGTTTTATATGATATATGATTGCATAATGTGATTATTTTAAATGGTATGTGTAATGTTTTAAGGAACATAGAAATATGTTTTCTTAAATGAGCAGTATTTTGTTTTTTGTGGTGTTCATTATTCTGTTTTCCCCTTTATTAATGGATATCATTCCAACAGTTTCTAAAAACATTCCCATGAATGTCACAGATGATCTTTTAATGTTAGGCCTGTGGTCGTGAAAAGTCTAAATGAGGATCATGGTTGTAATGGCTTTTAAATTGCTACAAGTTTTTGTCACAGATGAATGTAAAATGCTGGTTAAACTGACTTAATATCCTTGTAGAATTATATAAAATTAATAGAAAAACAGGGACATCTAACCGTAATTGTTCATTGGTCATCTTGAAATCAAACTACACATATCTTAAACATCATCCTCAGATTACTTTGTTGCAAATAACACCATTAAATTCACTAAACAAATAAACAACAAATTACTGCAAAACATTTCCACTGTCAAAGTCTCCAATTGTTCTTTAAGGACATACTGTTTTTCACCTACAAAAAAAAAAAAACAAATTAAGAAAAAGGGTAGAAACATGAAGCAGGAAAGCAATCGCTATTAATTGCTCGTTCCTATTTTCTGAATACAAGCTTTAATTGGACGTTAACCGAGCTATTGGCGTCTCGAAAAGGAAGATGCGAGCGGAGGGGAGAGGTAAAAAGAGCGCGGAAAAGGGAACGACGAACAGGAACAGCCACGGGAACGACGAACGGGAATCTTTTGCGGAAAACGATGATTGGCTTGCAATTAGAATGGATACGGTTAGTCGTGGAATCGATTTCTATTACTCGCGCGGGAAAAAAACCAACGATTTCCTCGTAATTAGAATGAACGTCACCGCTTAGGAACAATCTGCACGCCGTTTGTTCTCCCGTTCCGGGAGTGGAAGAAATACGCTGCTCGTTGTCTCGTTAAGCGATCTTTATCTGTTATTCAGTTAAACCTTGATTAGCTAGAATCGCGATTTTAGATATCCTCGTTAACGAATGTCGAGAATCTTCTGAATATTATCGATGTTAGGTTTAATCGCGACGGCTTTTCATTTTTACACTTAACGAAACTTCAAGTGAAATAATAATAATAAATTATCGTTCGTTTTTCTCGTTTCGGACTTAACCTAACCTCGAAAAAATCGACGGAAAGCGATCAAAGTCTGGAATTCTCATGACACACGTGAATAATCGAAGCATAACTCGGTGGAAAATTAGTGGTTGCCCGGTAGAATTAATTTCTCCTTCATTTACACGATTCTTAAGAGAACGTTCGTCGATTTCTTCTCGTCGCTCGGACGGTCCACGATCCTTTGCGTTAATTGAGAGATTCCGGGCACGGAGCGATCCCCATTAAATCGAAACGAAGGTAAACCGGTCGATTTTTTCCTTCCTCTCCCGCTCGTTCTTGTTTTTTTTTTTCTATTCTCCAGAGATGAAACGGCGCTCGTCCCTGTGAATTAACATCCGTCGTAAAATATTAATCGTTCCGTCAACGAGTAAATGGACCGGGGCCTTCTCGTTTTTCCGCCTTTAATCGATCGTGCACGCGCATGCGCTTCGTTTCCGCAGAAGAACGACCGAGAAATTGGCTTCAGGTGGGATTTACGACGTGTTCTTGCAAGATAAGGAAATGAACGGGCCAGATTTCAATTAGTAGTGAGTGTGTACTAGTCGGTCAGCTGCGGTTGAACATCCTTTAGTGAATAATTCTCGTCGTATAAGGCTGTTTTGTTAGTTAGAAATGACTCGAATATTTAATACGAAATAAAGCAATATATTACTATCTTTTAATTCTTCAAGAGTATTTTACACTAGTGAAACTGACTCAAGTCTTAAGAAAAAATTCTGGTTTAGGTAGTCAGAAAAGTCGAAATTTATTTTTCAAATATTTTTTACATTTGCAATAAGTATGAAATATACTTTAAAAAATTCCTATTAAATTTGCGTTTTCTTCAACGCCATCTAGCGGTTTCATCTACAACTACATTTCAAAAATGGCCACGCATTGTTACGATACAGATCTACCTAATCAAAAATAAACAAGAAATTCTAGTTTTACGCTCGTATCACTGTCACAGACGGTTATAATTAATCGTTGCGTTTCACCGTGATATAAAAGCCATGTATCAATTTCAGATAATACGAAAAAATAAATCATTCGATCTACTTGATACTTTCCGCTCCGATAAAATCGATCTTGCACGTATATCGATAAATTACGCTATTTATTAATACTACGACATGAATTACAAGCAATCGAGGAATATCGTACAGTTTATTGAATGCAATCGACTTGATTCTTCAATTTTGCCTCGCGTGACATAATCGATCCTATGTACAATTGCCTCGACTCCGATAAAAGATTGCCCCTTTCGGACCACGATCGATCGATGTCGACTTCAAGGTCGATCGGCCAGAAACTAACACTTGCTCCACGTGTTAACAAAGCACAACCAATTAAAATGAGTCCACCAGACTGGATCACTGTGTCATGTTGCTCGTATTTGCAGGTTATCCATCATGCTGCGGATCTGTTAGTTCGATCTTAGCCCTCGTAGATCGTCGGTCACGAGGATCTTGTTACAACGTTCATGAGTGAGAAAGATGGACGATTTTATGGTTGTGTCGATTGATGTGCCAGTTAATTGAGTTAGTTGTATTGAATAATTATTTGGCTGTCTGATACAATTAAACAACAGATTCGGAAAACTCGCCTCCTAACCTACAAATCGAATTAATCGTAAAATATATGAAAAATACAAATTCACTTAATTTTATTCTTTCACTCTGTATATCAAATGAGTTATTTGTAAATTAAAATAAATTAATTTTCTCATTGTCTGTAACGTAATTCGAGTGGGTTACGTGATAGAGGGGGAAAAAATCGAACGAACGAAGATAATCGTGATTCATAATTCGTAACTCGTAATTCAAATAGCAGACGACGTCACGAAATTGTCTATAGATAGGAAATTCAACTTCCCGCCGACACGTACGCGGATCCGCGGGACGTTCGACCTATCGATCGGTAGCGGGTCAATCGATGCACGCCCATTGTAGTATCAATATTCCGTGGAAAGCACGGACGTCTAGTAAGCAATTGAATCACGTAACGCAAGCGCCGTCGCTAATGCTTAAAGGGACCGGGACGAAAACGCACGTCGGCTCACGTGGCCAAGTGCTTCCTGTTAATGTTCCGTCCGCTGTACTAACAACAGTCTCTGTGTCGTCGCTTTGTCGCCAGTCGTTGTACAACGCAACGTAACGCGGCCATCGTGATGTACTACGCCCCGATCGCGCCACACCAATTCGTGTTGCTCTCGAGCTATACAACGAGGCTCGAAATTACGCGCTTAAACATGCCTGTTCCTTTCACGCCTATCCATGTAACAAATCGCTTGTACAATTTATTTTACATGTAATTTGAATAAAAAGAACATCATTTATACAGTGTAATAATAAAGATAGAATATTCACGGAAAATATTTATTTGAAATGAGTGCAGTAAGTGACAACCTAACCTAATATTAATTTGACTGGAATATCCTATGTATTTCTATCGTAAACATAACCTAAAAGTTCAGAATTCTCTTTTAATTTTCCTAATTTTTATAACCTTACTTAATATTAACTTGGCTTGGAATCTCTTTCTCTATACTTTTATCGTAAACATAACCTAAAAGTTCAGAATTCCTTTTTCTCACTTCGCGTCATTCCATAAAATTTTTAATTTACAACGTTAATCCTATATCTCTATAATAAAAATGTACAGTCACGCTTCTTGTTTCACGCATGGCACCGAGTTGGACGGTTTCAAGGCGACCAGCCGGGCTCCCCGTTTAGGATCACCGGCTAGTTTGGATTATTCGCGAGGCTTAACAGCCCGGTTCGGCGATAAATGCCACCCGCGTGTCGTTGGACACTGCTCTCGCGTCGTTTACACGACGAACGCAAACACAGACGGCAAAAAAGCGGCCGCTCGTAAAGTGACATGCATCTGTGTTCGCGCGCAGCCGGCCTCGGCGCAGCCTCTGGAGGACAAAAAGGGTCGGAGCTCGATCTCTCGCTTTCACCTGAGTCTCTGAATCGTTCGTTCAAGTGAGTTAGATAAAAGCTGAAGGAAGAAGCCACTTCTCCCGAGTATCTTTTTGCTAATTCCCGTGTTTTGGTCCCGTTTGTCCCCATTAAGTGAGGTTAAAGTTATTGTGATTGATGATGTGAGGTTAGAATTTTTATTGCCGGTTTAAGACATTCTCATACATAGTGTATCTTTTTAAATTATTTTTCATTGAATAGAGAAGCGGCTGTATGCTATTATATTCTTGTAATACGAATGTACTTTAAATCTTTAATATTAATATCTTCGACTGTACGTGTATTCTCGTGAATTTAAGGTTAGGTTGTTTTACTTTCGAATCAAACCAAAGAAACTATTGCCTATTAAGACAAAGCTTGTCGTTTAAACTTTAAAGGGAAAAAAGGTAAGACATAAAACCATTCGAGGAATAAAGTAACAGTTAAAAAAACAGTTTCAAGAGAGACAACCATGGCCAGGCTCGATGTGCGATCCATGGGCAAAAAAGGGCGAGCGATCGATCGTGTTGTAGCGGTCCCTCGATTCCGCGTTCAACATTTTTACTCGTGTTCCTGTGATTTATCTAACTGCCTGTCGTGGACCGCGTGTGCAGCACAGTTTGAAGAGCACACTTGCGAGTCGCTGATCGTAGCTATAGAAATAATGGACATACGAGGTAGATTTCTTTTTACCATCCTTCCTTTCCGGCCAACGCGATCGCGATCGAGCGAGTTTCGCGGTTTTTGCCACCAGAGGATGCTCGATGGAAATTTGTCCAGTTTTGTGAGCGTCATTTCCAAGAAATTTTCCTCGCTCGAGATACCATTCTTTTTTTTTTCTTTTTGGTTAGGTGTGTATTTGGAGATAAATTTCCATGACTTAACATTTAATTAAATATCTGATCAGTGGTTTTAAGAATTATGTTGGAAATAGAAACCTAACCTAATTTCTAAAAAAAAATACTACAAATTTTTATGTATACGAAATAATTGGAGTTGGATAATTGGATAATTGGTATACGGAATAATTTTTTTTTATTTTAGATGTTGTATGCGTGTTTCAATGGTGAAATTTTATTATCATTTTATTAAGGTTCTCATTAGTGAAGTGTGTTATTACTTTCACTTTTGCTGCTTGTAAAAATATGAAGTTCATAACTTGGTACAAGTCACGACATCTGAGTGGCTGTTCTTTATTGAAATACGAATGTTATAAGTACTTCTTATGCATCAACTTTCACACATTTCTTTCCACTTATAACTGACGTTCAATTAATTTTATTAAAATTGCAACATGTTTTGTTATATAACTGAATGTATTGTCAGTCATAATGAAAACTTGAAACCTGCTAAATAGCTATAAGCACTTCAGTAATTAGACAAATATCAACCTTTTCTAGTCTCATAAGAGACAGAATTAACCATGTGTTCCTAAAAAATAAATGATCTTAAAACGAGCAAAAATTTGTAATATGAATAGAGCCACAATAATTTCTTAAATCTGACAGAAAATTAAAATTTTATACTTTATTGTAATATTATAATATACAGATTCTAAAATAAACTGCATCAAACCCCTTCCTCGAAAACTCATATCTTAAATCCTCGTATATAAACTGTTTTACGATTGCTCACGGATGACTTGCAAGGTTTATCCAATTTCATGAACTAAATTTAGCGAAAAGCAGGCAGAATCCGTGGTACATCGAAAACAGACCACCAGGAACATCCACTAGCCTCGATTTTCCGAGATTTCGCTACGTAACCGTGGCGATACCCGCGACAAATGCGACACAATCCTATTTTTGCGGGTGCACCAGACAGTTGGACGTCTCCTCCGGCGATTCTATTTATGTATCATCGCGGGACCAACGATACTACCGACGTGCCGGCATTTTCGTCACGGCCTCTGTTATTGTTCGCGACTGACACGCGTGTCCGTTTGCGGTTGGTCCAACCGAATGAAAACATCTCAAGAACAATACGTTTCGTCTGATTACCATACAATATCAATATAAAAAAAAAAAAACACGAAATTAAACATTCTGACAGCTCAGAGAAACATACATAATCGTAACATAAGTAATCTCAACATCGCGTAAAAAAAATCCCTATACGCAAGAAACTTGAAATTAATTTCCACAAGAATTCATGAAATCGCGCCTTAACGATGCCTGTACCTCCAACCGACCATAGATTAAAGCCAATATATCGTTTAACCTGAACGTTACAACTCCCTGTACACCCTCGAGACGTTAAATCAAATTCCGCGACAGTTCGTGGAAATTTATTCCAGCACCGATAATAGTCGAAACGACGCGACAATACGTTACGTCAGGCCTTAAGGAGGGTTCACGGAATCCGGGCATGGCGGAACGAGGTAACGGCCAGTGAACCACGGAATTTATAGTCGGTGCGGTTGCCTAGACGCGTCCGAGTTTCCTCGTGAAACGTTTCGCCATCTGAAATAGACGATATCAGGCCGGCTCTAAATGCGGTCCGATGGAAACGCGGCGTGTGTCATCGTCTGGCCACGCCGTTACGCTTTCTCCGCGCAACAAACGTTGCCCTGCAACATTTGTTCGCGGTCGTACACGCGTACAATGTAAAGTCGGGATAAAGTGACAGGCCAGACGCTTGATTCGCGGCCAAACAACCGTTTTTCCTGCCGTTTCGGAACGCTGCTTTAACCCTCTCCGCGTTTTGTGCTTGGCTGGAAGAGCTGGTGATCCTTTGATGCTTCGTATATTGGTGCTTGAACGTTTCGTTGGATTATGAAGCTTTTGGTGAGGTTAGTATGACTGTTTATGACAGTTTTAGGTTAGGAAAATAGGTATGGGTATAAAGATTATTAACGTGACCGAGGAATTCGTATGTTAAATATATCAACGAATAATTCACTGTCTTTTTAGTTTAAATTCAAAGAGAAACTTGGTAGAAATGACAATAAACATGATACGTATCCGGTACGATTGAGAATTTTCAAGACAAAGAATGGTTTGGACTCGTGTCTACCGATGACGACCGAAGTGAGACGAGGCAATCCTTATTTTATAGAAGAGATAAAGAAGCCGAGATTGAGTCCGGTACATATGAAATTTCACGTATGCCGAAGAATCCGTGTCCTCCGAATTATTGTCCTGGCGTTGATATTGGAAAGCGAAGGATCGTGCAAGGAAAGGAAAAGTGAAGAGGCCGAAGAATTGTTCACGTGCTCGTAAATTTTAATTGTCGGTTGTCCTGTGTACGATACTGTTCTTCATTAAATAACATGCAAAAGTGGTTCGTCGAAATAATTGAATTTATTCTGGTTTTTTATTTGATGGTATAACATTTCGATTCAATTGTAGATTTTAATTTAACCCTTTATAACGCCGTGTGGCTTAGAAGTGACTATTTTGTGTCAAATTACTGTAGCAAATTTACTATAATTATTCTAAGTTTAAATAATACAAGAATGCAGTTTCTTTTGTCCGGGGAGAACTGGGGAGTGGGTAGAGTGACTCTTCGATAGCTTTTTCCAAGTCAAGGTGCATTCCTCGCGATTTCTAATATATAATAATTTTATAGTATATATGTAATAATTCTCCGAATGGTTCTTCATTTCTTAACAGTACTTCGTAGCAAAAACGTTAATTAGACGGAAATTTTACTTACGTGTTATTAGTTTCCTTCGCGCATTGAGTTTAAAGAACGAATTCTACTTATACCTAACCCTAATCAGTCTTCAATTACAACCATTCCTTCTGAATCGACGTAAAACACAACCTAACCTAAAACAAAATCAACCTCGACACGATTCAGCTACGTCACGACAAACACGCAAAACAAGAGGCATGATAATTGAGAATTTCCAGAAGGAAATACACAATTCCGAGCTACCCTACTGTGTGTACGGACGGTGATCTAGCAATTGTTGATCCCAGTATGGACATAAGCTTCGTGTCACGTTCGAGGAACTTCGGTGAGTAGATCTTATTACTGTCGTTACTTTTAATGTGAACGATGAAGATCGTCTTAGTAGGCATCGATGTCTCGTTGTGAAAGAAATCGTATCGCTGCGAGATTTTATTCGATTTCCAGGAAGTTGATGCTCTTTCTCCGTCTAAGAGGGACATAAAAAAGGAGAGATATGACACGGTAGCGTTGCATGATGTCTTTATTGCGTCGACTCAGCTTGAACGCGACGTCGGATGAAACCGGATTTTGTATCGATTCGAGATCGATTCACTGATGCGGCTTTTGGGTGTGGCCGACACACGCCAATTTCAACGATTCGTGCGATGAATTTGGTGAGTGAGTAATCGACAGGATGATTCAGCTTGACGTTCGTAAATGGAAGATTGTTTTGAAGTTAATAAATACGATGATCTCTTTATCTGAATCTTTTTACTAAGCTTATATTCTTTTCTTTAATGGGATCAGGATGTTGTTTGGGGTTATGGTATTAGGATGTTTAAATAAAATATTCAAGTGCAGAAGATTTTACATTTTTATTTTATTTTATTTTTTTTTTTTCAGAAATTCTTTTTTACAATGCACGGAAAAAAATTCTAATAAATCTAATATTCTTGAAAGCATAGTGTTGCATAAATTCAATAAAACCTTAAAATTAAATAATGAATATTTAATGCTCTTTCTTCTTTATACCTGTCTTATTCAAACATTGAATCACCCACTAGTCATAGGGCACCCATAAGCGTCCCGTGGAGCCAAAATAGGATCGTCTTTTAGCTGCGTGTCGCTGCGACGTAACCGCGAATACCGATATTCGAGTGGCCGATACTCGCGTGGCAGCTGATCCTAAAAGCCTCGTGGCGTTTTATTTAAAGAACGCCACGCCAGTTCGCGCGTACGTTCTGCCACCGGTCTAAATCCGCTGTCCCGTAAATCATTCTGCCGGTTTATGGTGTGCACACGCTCGCGTTCGAACGCGCGTGTCGAATGTTTCGCGCTTAAACCGGACGATTCGATTATTTCTTATAAATTCGAGAGTTATTGCGTTCTCTCGTTTATGACTCGGTTTCTTACGAGAGTAATTTATTCGTACTAATAGTTATGAAAGTTGAATGAATATAGCTATATACCTCGGATTACTTTTATAGAAACGTAAATTTGTGAGGTTATGTAAAAAGTTTATGACAGCTATGAAAACTGACCCGACTCATCTATTCTTAAGATGTGTTAAGTAATAGCTTTGCATTAATTATAACTAGAACACTAGGAACTGTTTTAGTAGCATTAATGGAGGTAGAGAGGAATCTAAACTGGTATACTGATCATCTGATTAGATAGGGAAGCAATGCTTCTGTAATGTAATGTCTGTTAGTATCCCCATAAAGTCATAGAATAAAAATAATTGAGCACTAAGAAATGGACTCTGCTGGCAGGATAGAATCTGGCTGGATGTTATGTGCAGTTTAATAACACCTCTAAGTTCACTGCTACCAGAACCCTAATAAATCCACACAGCAGGAGCAACTGGACACTAAACTATAAACTGAACCACTGCTGGACGTTCTTTGTATGGTTGTATGGTGTGTAGTATAACGATACCCTGAATTCTAGTTACTACCACCTTAATAAATCCATAGAACATAGCCTAATGAGTCATAGACTCTGAAGGGAAATTATAGACTCTACCACCATTATTTCTCACTTTATACTTTGAGATGTAGCACAATAATGGCTCCTCCAAGTTCTGTTCCCTTAGCTGTATGCAGCTGTGTAGTAGGAGTTGTTAAATTCTAGGAAAGCTAGTAAATTCTAAGCTTTATGCTGCACTAATATATCCCACACTTTAGATTTCAGTTTTAGTATCTTCACAACAGTAGCAGTTGACATTTTATAGTTAAATTCTAGATTCCACACTGCAAATTGTAGATTCTAGTTTACTCTAATCACATATTATAGCTTAATAATGTCACCAGCTTAATGTTATTATTCAATAAAGAAGGGACATATGAGGATCTAAATTTCAAATTCTAAACTAGTATGCTCCAAAGGTCGATGCACCCAGCAGTTCAACAAATCCACAACTAGAATAGCTACATTCTCCAAAGACATTGACAAACTTCAACTATCAAATTTCAAACAATTTCAACCATTGACCAATTACTTTCTACAAAATCAGAGTTCAGTACACTCCAACACTTAACCTATACTAAATCTCTCAAGCAGTATGAAGTGACCACCAACACATCCAACACTACACATTCCAACCCATACTTTGCACACTGTTTTCCATATGATGTATACCAGTTACACAGGCGGCGTAGTTACACCATAAAGTACCATTCTCTGTTACCGTGCTAACAACTCCTACATTCCGAGCTTCAAATCCTCCTGTTGCTGTTGACCCCTGTAAAGAAACTAAAACGAATATACCGGGTACAAGAATCCGAGCGTGGTATTCCTTCTTCCCTCAACAGCCATGGCAAAACGGCGAGCACAAGACCGTTGCTAAATCCGCGTCCGCGTAAATCAGCGTGCAGCACGTGCTCCACCAGCGTACACGTGCTCGGTCGAAGGTGCGTACACGCGTTCGCAGCCCGTTCCACGCTCCTTCTTGCTCCTCTTTCCCCTGATTTTTCTCTCCCCGACCACCACACCCGGTCCTGCCATGTGATAAAAAGGAGCACACACGCGGATTCATTTTATCGTCGAGCTATTTGCATTTAACGCGGGAACATGTGCCTCCCGAGCGGAACCGTGTTCCGCCATCTTTGAGACTTGTCGTTAACGTTTCTAATTGCTGAAGTTAGTTGCTTTCCTTTTACGTCGGATGCCTTCATGCGGCACGGTTCGTTTTCATTTGCTCTGTTCACTCGAAATACCACGATGTAACGTGAATTTAACAATCGTCATGAAATCAGGCGTAAAAACATAGATAAAAATTAGGTATCGAAAATATCGTAAATTTGTTTGCACGTTAACGAATTGAACGGTTTTATTGGAACAAAAGTTCTCGGAATCTGAGTAAAATAATTTACTGTGGTAGAATGAGAAAGTAGTAAAAAGAAAAGCGTGATATATAACCTTCATAAGGTTGGCAACCCTGCTGAGAAACGACGCAACGTCACTTGATTGCCGAATTGTAAAAAAACGTCAGTAGGTAAATCAAACGTTTTTATAATTTAAGTCTGAGAACTTTTATTACGTACTGTATAATTGGAAATATATTGGTGCGTAGGAGTCTAGAGGATAGTGAAAAATAGAAAGCAGATGACATTAAAGTCTTGCGTCGTCGTCTGGACAAGGGCTAAAAGGGTTAGAAGGTTGTCACGACATTCTCTTGCTCGTTCCTCGATTTCTTTCTACTGGGTGAAAAAAAGGAAACGGCGTTAATGTCGCGAGGCTGCCTGCTAGACGGTTTGTCTGTTCGGGACCTTGTCCCGTCTGCCCTTCAGGTTTGAATTTAGACGGACCACCAATTCCGGGAAAAGGGCCTGTTCCTCGTCCGACTCCATGAAATCGGTGTTTCTTCTTCGCCTACTGTCGACCCTCGTCGAGGACTCTTTTTCGTGTCACCGAAATAGCTGGAACTTATTAATCGAATAATCGTTCCGATCCGTCAGACGACCGAAGCAATTTAATCTTCTCATGTCTGACAGATCGTAAAATTGAATTATTTCCGTTTGTAATTGTCGGTTCTTCTTTCAGATAACGAACGGACCGAGGATAATGACTTCTTTGGGAAATTTGAAAATCAAAAACATTTATCTTCGACAGTGATTCATTTCTTTTTTTTTTTATTCACAATTTAAAAAATTAGAAAATTCCTAAGTCGAGAATTTTTAGTAATTGTTAAGTTTTTCAATGGTTCTCAGATGTTATTAAAATTTCTTAAGAGAAGAAACGTAGAGGGGGAGTTTTCACCCCCTCTTCACATCTTTCAGGATTTAAATATAACCTAGGATATACCACATTTTGAAATAATTATTTCTCGAGCTTTTTATTAGCTGTAGAGGGTGGTGTACGGGGTTTGGAGTAGCGTGAATCTTAATTAGCGACGCCGTCGTGTTTGCATGTGAAAATTGAGCCACACTTAATTTCGTTCCTCTTTCGAGGACAAAAATATCCTAACCTAATAGTTACGCTTCTTTTCTACTGCAACGTTACCATCACAAAAATCTTCAAATCCACCAGCATTATAAAAAAAAAATTAACCTGAGTAATAAAATCAATTGCAACAAGTACTTGTTTAAATTAACATGAAAATCAGTCACACTTTCAAGTATGTCTCATTTGTCATTTAATACATCAACCAACTCACCAAATGTCACTAAACTAAGTCTTCAAAAAAAAACATTCAGATAGTTTCCTTTTTTCAAACTGTCAAAACTAACCTCAATCCATAGCAGCATCAAAGCATCCTCAGTTCACACGAACCGCCATCATGCGCACTTCTAAAACCTAACCAGCCCTCCCCTCTTAATTATCTCTCTTAACATTCCGCGTTTCTACGCCCCTAACCTCTTTTGTTCTCGTTATGCTGCGACACCGGTGGCCTCGAGGACGAACAAACGTTTCGTGGCCAAGGGGTCGTCGTTCTGGCCGTTCTGGCGCGCGCGTTCGGCTCCTTTTAGCCTGGCGGAAACATAATGAGGGTGCGAGAATAGTCTTTGGAAAATGAAACGAGGGGAGGTGGCGGGAGGTGGCCGCAAGAGAGGTGACTGACAAACGTCTCTAATGAGAGTGGCTGATGAAAATTCGGCTAACGAACCCGCGATTCCACGCTGATTCGTGTAACGAGCTAGAACGCGGAACTCTGGCTTGTTCTGTGAGAATTTTCGCCGTTTAATTGACGCCGCTGCCAGGATATATACCGCGGGGAAATTAATGGACAGCGGCTTGCAGTTCGTGATATGAGATACAGAACACAGGTCATTGTTTGCTCTGGCGTTCGAGATGTTTGGGTTTCGGTGAATGTGTGTATCTTGGATATAGTCGTTCCATTCACGGTATTTCTAATTTCAGATGCATTAGAATGCGTTGGGATAAGGTGTTTTTAGTGGAAAATTTGTTTCACTAAAATTAAGCATATTTATTTCATCAGTGTCAGTTGTGAGTAATGACAATTTTAACCGCGTAGTAAAGATAAAAAGTAGTGCTGTAATTTTTTATTCGTCACATCGTGAAAGAAAGTATTTTCCAGCGTGTGGTAATAGTGTTACGTGTTCAAAGTCACTTCCCCCACCACGAGTGATGTCATAAGTGGCCCCCTCTGTTGTAATTTCGATATAAGCTTCGATTATTTCCCGAAATATCTTGAATCAGTGCTCATTGAAATGAGCTGTAGAGTTCAAGGTGTTTTACGGTACATCGACATTATTCAAGATAACTCTTCGAAGTTATGTTAACTTTTTCTACCGTTTCTTCATTATTACGTTATAAATCGCGATACATGACAGAAACGTATATCAGTGAATATGATAACTCGCAGTGTGAACGTGTCAATTTTCTTCTTTTTAATAGTGATGTGATAAAGTTGTTGAGTAGTGTTACAGAATGGTTGTAAATTTACATAAATTAGTATGACGATTAAATATCACGTAACGGCAAAACTCTTCCTCACCTTTGCAAGTGATCATCATGAAAACGTCGTTGAAGGTGTTGCAAAAAATTGTCGCTGCGATTATGAATTTTCCTTGTATACTCAATGATGGATCTAGGAAGGAAGTCATAAATAGAAGTGTTATAAAGGAAGCACGTCAAGCTGCTGTCCAGATTATGTTCGGTTCGAGTTATGACTCTTGGCGTATTTCTTTTTACCTTTTCTTGCTTTATCTTTTTTCCTCTGCCTCTGTCTCCCTTTCTCCATCTGGAATTCATTCGACTAGGAAGCTCATACATGTTGATTCGTGATTTTCTCCCGACTTTCACGCGATTTTTCCCTCAGCACGTTTCTCCAGATTCTTGGAAACTGTATCTGAGATAACCTAGTGTGAGAATCGATAGAGTGAACCGCATCGATCGTTTCGAAAGCCAAGCCGGTTTGTTTTACAACTGCGTCTCCGAGATTCCTGCGAATTTCCCACGCGTTGGGACACTTTTACGTTGCAATAAAGTTGCTTACGATCCGACGTCGCCATAAAATCGGCACGATAAAGCGTGTAAGGTTGTTTGTTGATTTTAATGAAATTAGTTTCACGTCCATTGTACGATGTTCCCCGATGAAATTCTTGCAGCCTGTTGTCGGTGCGTTTTAGGTTAAGTTACGACAAACGCAATTGACACTTTTAAAAGTTTTTATTTCTTGGTTCACAGATAACTGAAAACACCAAATGTATCAATTAATCTTCCCCCAGAAAAAAGTGTGCACAATGCAAAGACATAACCTAAAAGATTTCTCCTCCAAAAGTAGGAATGATGTTTGATTTCGAAAGCACCTTCCTAGAAATCTCCTTTTCCCCTGAAAGTTTCTGCGTCGTGTGCTACGAAGCCAGGAAAAATGTTACAATTCCAAGTAATAACATTCGTTCAATTCCTCTGGGATTGTACGGAGCGTCCGTAACAGCCTAGAAGCGGGAGCACTCCGCGGTGAGCAAAGTTGCACGCTCTCCTGTCCCTTAGTACTTTTTTTTGTCCTTCCTATTGCAGATGGCGATCGCTTCTCGCTTATACGGCGCCGCTCATAGATCTGCGATCGCGTTAAAATTACGAAGGATAGATTGCCGGTGGCCGGTAAAATCGTCGTTTTACCGCGCACGCAACTTGCATGAAAAACCATGAGAATGCCAGCGAGGAGAGAAGAAGATGAAACGCGAGCCGCTTTTGCGCAGAATTTTCGAATCTTCGCCGGTAATTGTCGACGTTCCATCTCCCGAGAGAAATTATCGACTTAAATTCCTGGACAACCTCTATATCCAGCACGTGATTGTTAACGTCCTTCATGAGCGAAAACTTTTTCCTCGTATTTCCAGAAAATTTTTGAAGACAATCTCTGTTTGTCAACGTCTCTTCACAGACAAGGTACAGAATAGATCCATCACTGGATACATTTTTTTGTCTAACGTCACGAGGATTCTAGAGCACCCTTATCATTTTCGTGTCACTTTCAACGTTACCGATTCAGCATGGAATAAGACGATAACATTAGTAGTGGTTGGGATTAGAACTAAATGTAATTATGAAATTGTAAATAAGGTACAAGTCAGAATTTTTCAAAAGTAAAGTCTCTAGATTTCAAGGGGCAGCAACCTAAAGATTTTCTCACAAATAAAAGTCCTAGATTTCTGGATAGCAACCTAAGGATTTCCAAAAATTAAAATCCCTCTCTTCACAGACAAGGTACAGAATAGATCCATCACTGGATACATTTTTTTGTCTAACGTCACGGGGATTCTAGAGCACCCTTATCATTTTCGTGTCACTTTCAACGTTACCGATTCAGCATAGAATAAGACGATAACATTAGTAGTGGTTGGGATTAGAACTAAATGTAATTATGAAATTGTAAATAAGGTACAAGTCAGAATTTTTCAAAAGTAAAGTCTCTAGATTTCAAGGGGCAGCAACCTAAAGATTTTCTCACAAATAAAAGTCCTAGATTTCTGGATAGCAACCTAAGGATTTCCAAAAATTAAAATCCCTGGATTTCAGAGGTACCAAACCCTCTAAATCGCAGAGAGTATAACAAAACCTGTTTTTTTTTTCTATTATTTGTAAACTTATATTAAATTCAATATTGAAATTTATATGTTTCAAGAATAATTTTCAAATTGTTTTATGCAAAAACATCGAACAGTCGAGTTTCCATGAGAAAAGCTTCCATATTCCGAAGCTATCATATTTGTCGAAGTATTTCATTTCTAATAGCCGTAAGGGAATTTTCTAGATTAGC
>NW_017100399.1:1312581-1353718 GCF_001263275.1 Habropoda laboriosa | reverse complement strand
TGGAGAAGATTGGCGATGCTCGCAAAACCGTTCCGTCGCGCTCACGACTCACGGGAAGAAGTCATGGAATGTCGGTAAGGAAAAAAGCAGGCGAAACACGTGCGGCTTTTCGTCTGGATAGCTCGGGAAACGAGGATTCCTGAAGTCACCGCGAAGAGCCGGCTAATAGAGCCGCAGAACAACGTATCCAGGTTAAATGAACTCGTTAATTGTTCTTCCGCAATAGTGCATTGCAACGTGCAGCGAAGTGCATCGGTTTAAATCCACTTGTTGCCAGGCAACCACTGCTCGCCGTTTCGTTACGAATCTCTTGAATCTGAGAAACGTTCATCTAGCAACAGGTTACTTCTTCAAACACGTACACATTCTTGAGAAACTAATTTATCAACCGGTGAATGAAACTGGCGTTTTTATTTTTCAGGATAAACGAACGGTACGGGTAAGTTACATGTTTTTTTAAAAGATTCTTTTGACGTATGGTTACAGACGGCTTGTATGTTAATAGGAATGTTTTTAGAATCTAGGGACTTTTAATTTATCACTGTGCAGCTTTCTGAGTTAACGTTTCATAAGTGGTTGCGCCGTTAGATTAACCAATATTAAAATATACATCGTGCGTTAACCTCTTAGTACATGGAATTCATAAAACCGTGTGTGAGGTTAGAAACGTTTTGAAGAAGGTAATCAACAAACGTTGTTTCTCTTAGCGGCTTCTCAAAGAAAGGAGGGTGGAATCGATGCAAAGCGCCAACGGTTCATCATTCCACGAATAATAAGCCGTTCTTTTTCTTCGTCGGTGCAGCAGAAATGCCGATGGGCACAACACAAATCTGGCTCGTTTGATCTCGCTTGAAATAGTAAGGCCGCACACAGTCCACGTTTCTCTCTTTCTTTCGTGATGTTTGCTGCTGCATCTTTTTCATTGCGCTCGTATGCTGTGTTCTCCAACGGAGAGTTTTGATCTCGTGACGAGAAGTCGTTAATTGTGCTGTTTTTAAACGCAAACGTTGGCTTCAACGTACATGGAATGAACAGCTTTTTAATATTCGCGTGTTCGAGGTTGTTGGAGAGAAAGATAAAATTCCGATGTATTTTTCTTCTGCAAATTGTTTATTAGAAATATAAATTTCCGTGGGGATAATCAATTTTACATTCGCTTGTTGGAATATTCAACTAATGATGAAAATAGTATTGATAATAAATTCCGGTTTTTCTATAAAAATGTGGGACACAGATAACCTCGTAAAGTGTTAACCTCTAAGCCACTACACTTCAATGAAATCACAGAAATAACTAGCACATTTTGTAATCACATCTTTTTTATAAAAAAGTCACTAGTTTACGTTTGCAAAAAGTGATATTTACTCGTTGAAAGGTAAAAGCACAAAACTAGGAGCTTGAGGAACGTAAGGATCTCGATGGAACAGGAAGTATACGAGTCAATTTATTTTGGTCAATTCGACAAAAGCTCGTGCTGCTGCGACGCATGAAACGGTTTCGCCATCTAGCGGCGATTGGCGGTAACTAAAATGCGCGTCATTAACTTCCAAATACACACAGATAACCGTCAGCACCCGGTAAATAAGTACGGTGAATTGCAACCGGGGAGCCATTTTTCGCGTCATAAATTTTTGAGTGATTTTTCCTCTGTCAATGAAACAGTTTCTGATAAAATTTTCAAATGAAACTTTATCGTAAATGGATATACATTTATCCAAACATGTTTTTGCGATTTTGAAAAGTCATTACATTTTATGATTGAAATGAAACTGTAATGCCTGTTTAAATTTTCAAATTGTTACTTGTCACGAGTGCCGAAATGGCCTAAGGTTTCCTAACTTAAGTGTGGCAAGTCAACGACTCAACTTGTCTTCCGACTGCCGTAAATACGTACATAATGCGTAATGTGCGTGGGTGCATGGCGGTTGCACGCGATGCGAATATAACGCTAAGATGCATGCCAATGTCTAATATTCCCCGCACCGTTGATCTCCTTTCCGGTTCTGCTCGTTACGAAGTGCTGACTTCCGTTGAAGATTATCGTTTCTTCAAAATTTTATGCGTTCACAAAGTGAATTAGTTCGTATTGAAACTTTTCATTAGCTAACGTAAATTTCAAATAAAGTAACTGTTACTAACGTTTGATTCAAACGTACGACTCCCTTTTAAATTGCTTGAGAAAAACATTTTACCGTTAAATGAAGAAACAGAATTATATAAGGCAATGATATATAATTGAAACAATTAAATACATTTGCATATATGTATGTAAATTCAATAGTGAATATATTTTGTAAAAAAAATTGTAAAGCCTTGCGTGAATTATGTAAATAGTCTGCATTCTCGCGCAATTTTCCAAGTATTCCATTATTTTTTGGATTATTACGAGGTCCTATCTGTATCCGGATGTAGTTTATTTAATTTTGTATTGGAATATTATTTAAAGAATGACTATTTTGCAAAGGAAAATGGATGTGGTGTGTAAGGGAGAAATGAATAGATTGTAAAATGCTGTAAAACAATACTGGTATATTGTAACCTTTTGTAACATACACTTTGTACAGTTATCTTACAATAAATTATTGATTTTTTGATAAATAATTGCGTTTCTTCATTTTTCCTAATATTGAAATCCTTTCCTTGATTCCTGTGGTGGCCTGATGAACCCCTCCATTTCTAATTTACATGAAAAGCACATTAATTTACAGACGTTAAATAAAAATTATAAACATTTTCTAACTAATCTACTGCATGCAATTGTTAATTCTTCGATTAATGTACTCGAAAATAAAATAGAAGCTTTAAATAAATTAATAAATTAATAAACTAAGCTGCTTCGGTATAGAATTTCGGGAGTTATACGGACTTAGAGAATTCTGGCATGTCTGAGAAATGGTTGACTAGCATTACTTAGAGATGCCGAAAAATTTCGAGCGCCTCGGAAATGGTTGACTTGTACTACTTACGGCATTCAGAAATTTTTCAGAATCGAAGCAAGTAGTAAACTCAATCATGTCTCAGACAACGAGTTTTCAAGTGTCTGAGAAATGGTTGACTTGCACTACTTGCGGCATTTGAGAAATTTTAGAAAATTTTCGGAATCGGAGCAAGTAGTAAACTAAATCATTTCTCAGACGCTCGAATCATTTCGAAATCGCTAAGTAGTGCAAGTCAACCATTTTGCAGCCGCTCGAAATTTTTCGATATCCCTAAGCCATTTTCGCGCAAGTTTTTCCCTCGAATTTCGCGATTTTTACCGGTTCCTAACACTATCCGGACTTTGTTTACTTAATTTTTTAATGTAATATTATTTAAAGAATGAGTGTTTCACAAAAGGAAGTGGATGTAGTGCGTAAAGGAGAAATAAATAGAAGGTAAAATGCTGTAAAATAATACTGGTATATTGTAGCCTTTTGTAAAATACATTTTGTACGCTTATTTTACAATAAATAATTAATTTTTTGATAAATAATTGCATTTCTTCATTTTTCGTGATGTTTAAGTCCTTTCCTTGATTCCTGCGGTGGCTTGAAAGTTCCATCTGTAATTCACATAAAAAGAACATCAATTTTTCAATTTTTAATAAAAGTTATAAACAATTTTTAACTAATCTACTGCATGCAATTGTTAATTCAATGCGAAATCAATAAATTAAGCTGTTTTATTAAGTTAAATCATGCAACAAATTTATTTAATACTTTCAATAATTATAAACTTCCATCTAAAATGTTATTTAACAAGAATCATTAATTATTCAACAATTAAAGTAATTGAAAATAAAATAGAAACTTTATTTCACTATCCTATATTATTAGTAATGTTAAAGCAATTAAAAATTTATTGTAAATATCGATATTAAATTGCTTACTACATGCAATTATGCTCTAATTTACAATGACTATTATTAAAAACGAAAAATTCAAAGAATTTCTATTTCAAAATCAACTAACCTGATAATACATCATTTCTAACGATGCTCTCAATCCTTCCTCCTATCGTGATTGGCTAGTAAGTGCGATAGCCTCATTCCTTCACTATTGGCTGATTAACTGCGAGACGTCACTACTTCTTCTACATCTCCCACTTCTAGACCGTAAAGTCCACCTGAAGCCGGACAATAAAAGCATTTGCGAAATCGTGACTCGAAGTGGGCCGGTGGATCGAGAGCAGCGACCTCATTTGTTGGTTATGTAATCTTACTACGAGAGTCGTATTTTCCGGAAAACCGGAAGCCCGCTGGTATAGCCCCGTCTCGTTTGCCTCGATTCGTTTCATCGACGGGAGGCGTTCATCTCTGTGGAATAATTCATGCACCTGAGGCGAGCTGCAACGGCGCTCGCATGAGAAATCGCAGCGCCGATCTGGCGCCTGGTCATCGAGAATATGTCAGATCGATTTGTTCCGCAGTGCATACAAATCGTACGGATCGTGACCACTCGGGATCTGCATGCAGTCTTTGTTTAATCCGCGTGGGTTTCGTGTTTCTCACGACGTGTTTATTCTGGTGTTATCTTAGTGTTTATGGACCTAATAAGGTATCACCAGGATCTATGTTTTTGCATTGTGTATTCTAACATTTTCATACCATCAAGAATAAAAATGTGTGAAGATTGTCAATGAGGTAAAAATTATGTATATGCGTATTAAAATATGGTATAGTTAAGAAAGAAAGGTATCCTGAAAGGAATTCAGGTTATATTTATTAAAAATAAAATTACAACTTGGCCACGTTGTAAGTTGTTCGTTTATCTGTCTTAAAACAATCTATCGTAGTTTTCGTTAGAAAGAATAAAAGAAAAAATTGTGGTATTTCTGAAGATATATTGAAACTAACGTTTCTCCAACTGGCATGTACATAGTACTCATTGTAACAAAGCATTCAATAAAACGTTATTCTCCAAACTCACACCCTCGTATTTCATTAAAAGTTTTCGTATAAAAACTTCGTATAAAAATATACTACATGTACCACAGAGTGCAAAAAAAACGTCGCACAGTTGCATCACCACCCATTCCCAACAGGAGAAGTGAACGAACCACAACAAGGAAGGACAATCGTGATGCACGGAGATATCTAAACACATGAGTTTTCGGTAAAAATGCATATCTGCTTTTATTCAAAAAAAAAAAAAAATGAGGAGTAAGGTGTCTCCGTGTGTACTGTGGTGTCGTGTATCGGACATAAGATCGTGCTTTAAGCTAGCGATAACGATCGTGGCGACGCGATGTTCGATCGTCGGTACTACGACGTGAAACGTCCCTCGCGCGATTATCGATCTATCCTCGACAGCGCGACGTGAACGATTTTTCCAATCGGACAAAGTTCAGGAGAAGGTATTGCGCCGAGAAGACAGTCACGTATCGCTACCACCATGATCGTTTTCGCAACACCGTCCCGACGGGAAAATTCGTTCCTACTATATTTATAGATATACATATACATACATACACTTTATATTTATATAACATATTATATACCTACGGCTCGCTGTCTCGACAAAAATGTCACGCATCACCCACCCATTTTTCGCGTACATTTTACCTAAAAGTATTCATTGTTCCGCGTTGTTTTCGCCTCTTCCACGCATGGAAGAAGGTAATAATCGCGATCGCGACACACTCGTCTACTAAATATATTAAAAATACGAAGTCGACTAGGCGTTGACACGGCGACAATATATCGTTTCGTCTTCTCGTCGCGAACGTTATTCAACGTCGTGACCACGGTGGCTGCCCTTATTCGTTTAAATCCTTTATACGTACTTCTCTCTCTCTTTTCCGTCGTTAACGATCGTTCGTGACAAAGTGGGTGTAAACCCGTCGCCGGGACCTGGAAATCGGCGAGCATCTCCGGTCGGTCGCGTGCTCACGGGTAAGATCGCATCGGCCGTGGCAATATTACAATTACACGTTCTGTCGGTGATTGGCTCAATGCAAAAATAGCAGAATGCTCTAACGATTGATATCACGCGTGTACAATGAACAGTGCGTGAGTTCTTTCTTATTGTTGCCCCTATGTTTCCCCTGGCGATATATCACGATTACGAATCGGTTCGAGACGACGCGAACGACGCAGCAATGCGCGCGCACTCTGCACCGGAGTGAAGCTCGCGAGTGAGTAGTGGAACTAAAATTAACCGTGGGCGCCACACAATTCGCCCACGGGATGGCGCGAACTGTCCTCCGACTAGGAAAGGTTCATGGAGGATGATGTTTTTCGCACGGAGATGACACACTCACGGATAAAATAATCATCAGACAATTTAACAATGGAGAATAATATATTATTGTCTGATCTATGATGAATAGAGAATGATATTCTATAAAAGAAGAAAAAAAAAATAAAAGAAAAGATCTCGGCTTGTCTCCCATTTTTCTCGAACGTTATAGAAATTCCATTAATTCTGCGTCAAGCCAAACACACACACACGCACGTGAAACAGGCGCGTTGGTTCGCGCGTGCGCAGTAGCAGTAGCAGCAGCAGTGGTGGTAGTAGTGGTAGGGGGCGTCTAATGTTAGTCGAAAGAGAAATCAATTCGCGGCGATCACAGTAGCAGCCGCCGAGGACGACGAGGATGACTTCTTCTTTAGCACGATGTCCTTGATGTTGAGATTGACCTTTTCCTTACGCGGCGGCGGCACCGACTGCAGGCAAAACCTCTTGAAGGCCTCTAGCTCGCGTTCAGCGTCGTCCATCTCCCCGTCCTCGAGGTCTATATCTTTTGGCGTGAATACGCTCTCTGGAAAAGACACGCTCTGAATACTAGAAATCGGTCGCCCTAAAGATCGGGAGTGAAGGGGAAAGTCTGCTTGTGCATTTTGTTTTTCGACACTTTTCTTTGCTATTTTTCGTTTTCTTTCTACTGTATTCCCCTTTTTCTTCGGGACTAAAATACTGCCTAGGTATACGGGGTTATTGCACAAGAAGAAATAACAGTAATAATAAATAAACGGTGTAAAAATAACAAACTAAGGAAAACAAATAATTTCGATGGAAATTACGAGATACTGTAAAAAAAAAAAAAAAAAAAAAAACGGAACAAGAGGCAAACCCCGATGAGAGATTCGAGAGGAAACAGTGAGAACGAGAGAGCGTCGAGTTGATTACTAAAAACATCGTTCTCGACGATGAGAAAAGAGAACGCTTCACGTGATCCATACGCATGCAGCAGTTTGTCTTTTCTTTCTTTTTCTCACAGGGTGACACGCCAGGTTCCGGCACAAAACAAGGAATAAGAGATCATAACATTGGAAAAATATATATCTGTTTTTATTGAAACACGTGATTCAGAGTGGATTAAAAAATTATTCTTATACTCTGTCGTTGTCGATCTATCTAAGATCGGTGAAACGTATCACAATCGTGATTTATGGTGGACAGTAGGTATGGGTAAACTCGCTGTCATGGTCAATGAACTTAGCAAAGCGTGACTCTCTCGAGTGACCTACGTATCTTTTCTTTATCTTTCCTTTTTTCCCCCTTTTCTCTCTTTCCACGCACACGGTCGACTAAAAGCATCCGTTTTTACATCTAATCGTCTAACACACACATAAAAAAATTATCTCTCTCTAAAATGTCATGCTTGGCGTTGAAGTGTTTCGAGTGTTCGCGGCCATGATCGACTCTGAAGGGGGAACAACTAGAGGGAAAACAGAAAAAGGAAAGAAAGATATACATATATATACATATACACGTATGCAATCGAGGACATCCCTAAAGTGTAGAAAAGAAAGAGATAGAGAGAAAGAGAGGCTACAGACTATCCTAAGATCGAGTAATATTTTGTTACGTGGCAGATGCGATCACTATGGATTGCACAATTTGATAGAACAGTCACCTGGTTGGTTGGTGCATTCGAACACGAAGTCGTCACGCGCGAACAAGCGGAAAGAAAATAAAGAAAAGATAGTGCTCACTGGCCAGAGTTCTCTTCCGGATAATCCCCCGAGAAATTCGTGGTGGCCAATTCGAGGAGATCCCGAAGTGTACACATCCCCGGTACATTTGATTAAATTTTCTCTCTTTCGACTTATAGCCAGAGATCATCGAGACTTCGTCCTAACGCGGTACACTGCCCTCTCCTGACGGAAAACGAAACGAAAGAAAAACCGTCGTCAGTGTCATCTCAACCTACTCGTTTGCACGTTCATAAACGTTTATGTGTTTCTCTATACATATATCCAATGTGTACGATATATTATCTTTAATTCTTGTATCTCTGTTCTTTCATTCGTTAAAAAAATAAATAAATAAACAAATCAATAAACAATAAATAAACAAATAAATATACAAATAGATAGATAAAGAAAATTTTGTTTGATTCCGGGAGCAAGAACTGCAGCCCGGGGGTGTGTTAAGGAAAACAAAAAATGAAAGAAGCAAATTTACATGTTAAACTCTGATTATTGTTGTTTCTCACCAACGAGGTTCCAGTCATCTCCGCACTGTCTCGCGCCGGTTCCGCGTTTTTTCTTTTTCTTGCTCTTCCCGCCAGACGACGCTGCTATCGAGGCGTTTATCGCTTCTCGAACCGCTGTTTTCGCACTTTGCACGTCCTCCATGCTTGCCTCTGTCCTCACTTTCGTTAGCGTCACGCTTGTCCCCTTCAAGTTGATCCCGTTCTCCGGTATCGGTTGACCGTTTGTCACTTTACTAATTTGTATGTTAGCCAAACCACTTAGGGTCGTGCAGTCAGGCGTCAGTCTGCTTCTCAGCTCCGCTAAACTCGACGGAATGATACCATTCGCGTGTTTCATGTTTGAGTTCTCTGTTGACGATTTCGACGACAGATCACCCTTCACAATATAATCCGGTTTTGGGGGTGATGTGAGGCCTGCGTTAATTGCCTGTTGCAACGCAGGACTTCTGATAGTGACCATCCCATTTTCCGACACCTTTATGATGGCCGCCTGTTGGGTAGGTGGCACTTTCATCGGGCCAAACGCAGGGTTTCTTATGGTCACCATGTTTGTATTAGGATTATGAAGGATTCTGGCAGGTTCGTCAGCGTGATCGTTCATGAAAGGATCACTGTTTTGTACTGCTGTCTGGTTTATGATATTACCAGAATTCGCTCCATTCTTGTTCTTCTTTTTCTTCTTTTTGCTGCTAGTGCTTTGACTTTGTTGCGTTTCTTTAATTATATCTATAACAAAAAAAAAACAATTGTTATTATCTTTCAATTAGAAACTTATAATGGTAGATAATAAATATGTTAAAGATAAAATATAGAATATTTACTCACCCTTTTCAGTGGGTTTAGGCAGAAGGTCCTGCTTCAGCTTCCCAGTATCTACCACGATTACATTACCACCCGCTTGAGGGCTAGCATAACTTGACTGAACGCCGCTCATTGGGGCAGCAATTATTGTGGTTTGTTTAGGAGGATTCACAGGTTTGGGCAGTGGCGCTGATCTTATTGGCAAGGGTTTCGTTGGAGCGTCGACTTTTGTGATCGTAATACCGGGTGGTAACTTTAAATTTTCTATGTTAATCTTAGAGTTCGCGCCAATATCTTTGAATTGACTGCTCAATGGAGAATTCATTCTTTCGGTGGACGACGACTGTACTTCCGGTCGTTGCTTGACCATCGTCTGATTTGTCATTTTACTCTGAATTTTCTGATTATCGTTCTTCGTCTGCTTGATCGTCACGCTGGTGCACGTGTTTTTGTTACTCTTACTGGAACTCAATTGTTCATTTTTGTCCTGTGATTGTGCCTTTAACTTTTTATTACTATCATTAGTGATGCTTGAGTTCTGCGACGGTTTTTGCGAAACTGGCGTTTGGGGCGGAGTGTTAACCTTATTCTGCTTCTTGCCGGACACATTCTGCGGTTGATTTTTGTTTTTGTTCACTACATTCTGTTGCAACACGTTCTCCTTGTTGTCGGTGTTTTTCTTGTCTTTTTTCGACTTGCTTTTTGTCTCGGTGATACTTTGCTGCTGAGCCTTTTTCTCGTCCACCTGTTTCCCTTTACTCTTCTCGTTGTTCGACTGTTGCTTCACGTTACCCTTGCTGTCGCAGATTTTACTCTGCGCCTGCTGTTTCGAATTAGTGAACTGCTGCTGCTTATTCCCCTGTTGCAACGAATTATTGTTATTATTACTAGTATTATTATTGTTGTTGTTATTATTATTTGCTTTGGCTTTCTTTTTCTTCCCGCTGATATTTTGGTTCTGTTCGTTCTCCAGTTTCAGACCAGCAACCTCCTTCGTCTGACCATTCACCAGTGTGAACAAAACTTTATCTTCGGCCGGTGTTTGACCTTTCAACGTGATCGTGACTGTCGGTTCCGCGCTATTAGATTCCATAACCCTCTTAATTGTCACTATTTGAGGTTGGCTCTCTGTCTGAACCGGTTTCTTTGTATCCTCCTTCGCTTTTGCCTCCTCTGTTTTTTTCATCTCCTTCTTCAACTTCTTCCTCTCCTTTTTCGTCAACTTTTTATCATTCAAGTCGACAGTCAGTGATTTCTCCGCAGTATTGTTACTCTTAACGTTTGTGCTGTTGCTATTAGACGCCTGTGCTTTGTTATTTTTGCCGCTAATTTCAGCTTTGTCGATTCTGCTTGCCGTCTTATTGTTTGTTTGCTGGCCAGGCACCATCGTTTTGTCGGCTTTACCGGTACTAATACCTTTGCTCTTTACATTCGTATTCACAGGTGCAGTCTTCATTTTGCTATTTATACTACTGATACTACTACTACTGCTGCTACTACAGCTACTGCTACTAGTATTACTACTATTGCTACAGACTTCTTGTTTGTCTTTCTTTTTATTACTTAATTGCTTTACAGTCGGCAATGCTACTGGCAGTGATGTAGGTAAAATAGATACTTCGGGTAGGTTACACTGAGGTAATAATCTTTGAGGAACAGGTTTCTGCGGGTCTACGACGGTGATCGTTACTTCCGGTGTCTTTTTCTGTAATTCTATTAGTTTTTGCCTTTCTGCCTCTTGCCTATCTCTTTTGAGTTTTTCCTCCAGCTATAATGAATGCCAAATTATACTGATCAGTATCATGTTAAAAGTGTAAGGAAGACAAAAGATTTATTTAGTTAGAATTTATACCAACCTTCCGTTGCTTCTGTCTAGCCTTCTTCTCGGCCTTCTTATTATTATCTTTCTTTCCATTATGATTGCCTTCAATAAATTCGAGCAACTCCTCCAGATTTCTCTGATCCCGTTGCTCAGGTTGCACCGTGGGCATAGCTGAAACTGGAGTATTCGATCTAGGCGCTGAATTTGTCACTGCTTTTGTTTCCGTACTTCCATTGGATACCACCGATTCCGATGGACTTTTCGATGGGCTACACGTGGCTTTGCACTTCCTGGCTTTTTTCTTTGTTAACAACTGCCGCAGCCGTTCTCTCATTTCGTTATAATTTCGACTAACCGGTGCTACTGAAGGCTAAAGAAAAGAATACTTGTTTAATTCTTTAAAGTAAGTTGATATATAAAATCAAAATTCTAACGAAATCTACTTACAACTCCATGGCCGAATACTTCGCAGTAACAACAGTCGCAATGTCTACTGGAATCTCTTTGCGCTGAACTGCTCGTGGAACAAGAATCCTCTTGACTACTCCCGGAATCCGAACAATCTCCATCTCCGGAACTCACTGAAAGAGTGAAATATATTTCGTTCTTTAATGGTAATCGGAAACGATCGTGAAATAACTAACGTTAGAAGTAGTCCAGTGAATACTGACAGTCGTTACACGAAACTCTCTTAATGTGCTCGACATTAGCCTGTTTGTGACAAGCATGCGACGAATGATTGCTGTGTGTATGAGATCTGTGAGTAGGACCCGTATTTTTTACCACGTCTGGAAGAGGTCCATCTGTATGTGAATGAGTGGTACCTATTTAATTTTAAAGAAAAAACATATACCTCTCGTTATATCTTCTTAGAAATTTGGTAATTTGAATTTTGGTCAAGATACTCTTAAAAGTACGAATAAAAAAGTGATTACTGATTGAAATAATCAAACGATCAGTTGCTTATACTTACCTTGAAGTGGTGGTGTGTGGTTATGAGTTGTGTTCGGCGTTTGTGTTGTAGAATGCCTTGTCTGTGTTTGAGCGAATTGAGTAGAACCAGTTTTCACTGCAGGTTTATTTGGTTCTTGATTAACCTTCACGGTAGAAGGCGATACAGGCTTTGGATGACCATTCGGTACGACCGTTTCAGGTACAGCTAATAATATTATCGAACATTACACCCACAGGAATCTTTTAGTAATGATATATAGAATATATTTTTTTTTATAATTACATTTTTTCAAACAGGGACAAGTGTCCCACTTCTGTTTAGAGTTTAGTAAACACAGGCATGGAGGATTTTCTAGCACCATTTTCCTCTCCATTATTTCTCTCACGTGTTGGTACACGCACGAACACGGTTGTGGATCAGACGTTCTCAAATCGCTATCATCTTCATTTTCATTTCTTACTTCGTTTTCGTCGCTTTTTACTTCTTTAATCTCTACATCCTCTACTTTTTTCTTCACTTGCGTCGCGGAACAATTCGCTGTGTCTTTCAAAATGAAATTAAATGAAAGATTTAAATAATACGATGCTAAAGATAAATATATTAACTCTCTTACCTAAAAAACCATTTGTCTGCTGTAGGAAAGGATTTTCTAACGGTAATACTATGTTTTCCATGTCACTTTTATTAACCTGAAAATTAACTCTATCAATTAATAACATTATATTGATAAGAGATACATTTGGAAGTATCTGAAAAAAGTATTTGGAAATTGTTCTTACAATAGAAGATACTGATGATCCTGAACACATGTGATATTCACAACTTTTCCCCTCCTCTGCATTATTTCCCAAACAAGTTCCTTTATTACGTGCCCTATTACAAACATTTACAGGTTAAAAATATACTTAAATAATTATAACTGAAATACACAGCAACAAGTACCTGAATGATTTTATCGTGAACTGCGCCAACTGGCAAATTGTACGCACATATTCCAAGAAATTTGGATCATCTTGCCCATTAGCATAAATATCCATAGCAGTTAATACACCTGCTATGTAGGCTAGTTTCTGGTGCTGAGCTTTGTTCCAGTTATCTAATAAAATTTGAACTATCTCAATACTTGGAAGCATATTGAGCGAATCCAAACTAAAATCCGGTGTAGGTGTTAAAGGTCTACTTTCCATTTCTGATATGCCAAGCTTTGCTTGTGAGGTGAGCGTCGAAAGTTGTCCATCCACTTCATCTAATTCACTAAATTAAAGAATAACAAGAAATATTGATTTATAAACGTGATATCGTATATCTCATATTTATGTTTACGTACTTCTCAATGTCGGGCGATTTATTTAACGTACGTTGCTCCATAAGTTTCTTATTTGCTGTAAATAATTCCCAACCCTCTCTTATTTGCCTAAGCGTGGTCATTCGAACTGCTTGTTCTGCACTGAAATATGTACTGGTTATGAAACTTTGTTCATACATTTTTTTTCCTGGGACATGATCAATAAATATATTTCTATTACTGTTAAAATGTAATTCACACCAGCACTTACTTGTACGTGACCATCCACGATTCCGATTCCGGCCATAAATCCCGAATTACCGTCATTTCCTTATCGAACGATAAGTATAGATTGACAAGACGTTGGTATAACGAGCCTTTTAAAGGCGAATGTTTTCTTAACTGTAAAATCCAAGATATGCATTCATTTTGATATTTGCTGGATACTGTATTTTAATCAAAAGAACAGTATGATGTCATTTTATTTACCTGCCCAATAAAAGGTGGCAAATTGTTTTGTACCAATGGATCATCATATATATAAATCTGATATAGTTTTTTAATAAAACAATCCCATGATAAAGGAAATTTACAATTAAATTGACACAAATGATCCTTTAAAGGTCTTACAAATTCAGAAATTGTTAAAGCTGTTGACATCAATGCATCATAATCTTCTAAAAGACCTATGAAGAAAATATGTGAAACAAAGATTTGCATTAATACAAGTAGAAACAAATTATTTCATTTAACACATAATACTTATATTAACCTATAATAAAAATTTCTGCTAAATTATTTACACTACGATCATGTAGAAGAGCTAATAATCGAACTTTTACTTCTACAACATATTCTTGGGCTAGGCTTACTAGCCTCATAAATAACTGACGAGGATCCCTTTTACACAGTCTGAAAAGAAATGCTACATTTATATCCACCAATATCAATCCACATTTACCAATCATCACAGAACTATCCTTCAAACTTACTGCAACACAATCTCACGCACATCATCCGCATGAAAAATATTCTGATGGAAGTGTAAACCTCCTGGAATACCGGATGTTTGTAAGGCAACATAGAAAGAGCTACGTATATGCTGCCGTAACTCTGTCCATAGATTCTGAAACTTCATAGCCTTTTGCAATTCCTCTCTGAACAATTCCCTGCATTGAAAACAAACTTTGTTAAAACTTCAAATGGAGCAATTACCTCTTTGCTTTGTACGTATCACAGCAGCATGCTTCCTTCACCCTGGAGGGGCTGTCTACGCTCATAATGTTCGGATTTTCAACGATCGTCTCCGAAATCATTTCGGTCGTGTTCAGCTCGACGCTCTCGGGGTCCCTTGCACCTTTGATAAATTCATCGACCACACTTTCGTCGAGTGTCACGCTCTGCAAGTAGAACGTGTTCGTGGTACGATCGTCGCGAAGTGTACGCTAGTGGGAAACATACCGCGACAGGAACGGGGTCCGCGACGATCGGAGAATTGACAGCATCCTCCGTGTAGTCGACAGTCCGATCGTTGTCCTGTCGCGCGAGATCGTCGTCCACGCCGATGCACCCATCGCGAGGAGTATCGTCAGTGTGTTTCTTAGCGAGAACGTCACCCATCGCTACTACGTTGCTTTCTCTCGTCCTGTTGCATTGACCGTCCTCGCCGTCGCTGCCGCTCATTCTATTGCCGCGTGATGCAGCTGCTACGCCGAACCGATCGTTTGCGGATAATTGAAGCGGACCACACGACGACAACCGGTGCGCTTTTCCACGGGTTTTATTCGGAGCCGCGTAAACACCTAAACCGCATTCAATCAACATTCGCTCAATATGGCGTCTCGCGTGCTCGTCCCGTGGTTCGACGTCGCGTCGTGAGGTGACGTGCTCCGGCGATTGCGTGCTTGCAGGCTGGCTGCACGGCACGCGTCGCCGATCATCCTTGATTTCTTATTAAATGCCTCGCCAGAAATAAACGTTTCGTTGGAACTTTCAGGCAGTTACATTGGAAACGTTGCAGAGTATTTAAGTACGAAAGCAAAATCGGATCTTCCCTTTCTAACGCTTGTTTTTCAACGCGTAATAAATTTCACTGTTCATGAATGAATCTTGTAAGCAGCTTGAACTGAATAGTTATTTGTAGAATAGAAAAAAAGAAACGTGAACTATCTTAGTAGTTAACTTGACTTTATAACATAAAAAAAAGAATAGTTACGATGCGAGGAGTAATTTATCGTTTGAGAAAGAAGGAAAATGCATGCAGTGCCATCTTGTAACCAACGGACAATTGCCAATGCGTTGCAGAACGCTATAGATAAGAATGAGAAATAAATACGCGTTGATTTCTTGCTACGTGGAAACAGCCGGACCCAAGATACGTGGAAACGAATTGTCAGGAGGATGACAGCGACGAATTATTTAGATTTGGATATTAACAAGTTGTTCAAGGAGCACACGATAAAAGAGATCGAGGCGATCCAAAAGAAGATCCAATATGAGAGTGACAGAAAGAAAATCGAACTTAGAACTTTAGTTGGGTAAACTTCTATTTTAATGACTTAAAGTGATTTGTTGTTTCTGTCTTTTATTTTTTATATACATTAACGTTTGTGTCTCTTTTGAATATTAGTAAAAAGTTGTTGAAAAAAAGAAGTTTTTTTAATGTGGAACACTTATTGTTAAAAGGTTATTAACATGATTTTCGTGTGTACTCAATAAGTATTCAAACATTTTTAGGGAAAGGTACCGTGATTTGATACTGGCTGCAGACACTATTGGAAAAATGAAGATAACTTCTGAACGTGTCATTCAAAGAATCTTTAACATTGAATACAAATTTGGAGAATTAAAAAACAAGTATCTTATTGGTTTTAAGATAGATCCAATTCAGAATGAAGACAATAGGTATTTTTGATAGTAATCCATTTAAATAAATTCATCATTCTTTTATTTCATTAACTGTGCAAAATTTATATTTTTTCAGTAAAAATGTTGAAGATCTTCAGGATTCAATTATCATTCAAATAAAAATTTTAATGGATGTACCTCAACATATTTGGTCCAGTATTGAAAATAAGGATTTATTATTTGCTACACAGTTGTATCTAATAGCTTTAAACATAAATTATAGTTTACTATTTGAAGTTGGTGCTGCAGACTTATCAATTAAGTATCCAATTATATTCAAACAATGGGATGTTATTAGTCAATTCAAAACTATTATATTCAATGAATGTAATACTGTGTTACAATCATTGGATGTACAACCAGAGGTTGGTATCTATTATAATCTAAGTTTAATATGACAGTATCAAAAATACTAATTTATTTTAGAGTGTAGCAAACTGTCTAGCAGCATTTGTCTTGCTGGATGGAACTTCATTCCCAGATTTATTGGAAAAGTTGATATCAATGCGTAATCATACAATTAAATCCATCATTACAGATGAAAATGATTACAATGTTAAAAGTAAAATAAAATCGTGCATTGAGATATTAATTCAAACAATCAATTTAATTTATTCTTGCTTCATAAGTAAGTAATTGTATATTCTACACACGCGTCGTTCATTGTATTATAGCATAACGTTAAATGTAAAATTATTAATTATAGATACCGAGAATAAATCAGGAGGTCTTGTTTCACAGTATTTAACAAAAATTCAAGATCAAGGAGCATATAGCTTACTCTCTCAATTGGATTTGAATCAAGAATTATTGATGGAATTTCTTCCTTCTGTGACTAAACAGCATAAACCATTTCTTGTAGAAGGTTCACAGAATTTTGCTATACCAGATCTTCAAAAAAGTATTAAATCATGGCTTGACTGGGTCTCCAATTTTTGTAATCACGAAGTTACTAAACTTTTGGATCTAATAATATCCATAAAGGGCTTATACTATGTTCGTGAAGAATCTGTTAGTATTAATCTACCCGAAAATTGGAATTCGATATGGGAGGAGCTTTCCCTCCCAAAAATAACATTTTGGGTAGAATTTTTTCAACCTTTAATATCTCGTAGGGTAAAAAGTACGTAACATAAATATAAATTATATAAAACCTACCCTTCGTTATTAAATTGGGAGTAACAATATTATTAATATTTTATTAGATATCATAAATGATAAATGGATGGAAACTACGACCGCATTAAAATCCGACGTAGTTGAACTGTTGAGTAAAGTAATTCACGACAAATTCGAGTATCCAGAGCATGATTTACGGTGGTTTGTTTGGAAAGATTCTCCAAACGACATTCCTCAGAAGCTCACCAAAAATGGTGGCCTAGACAATAAGAGGTCGTTGTTAATGAAAACCAAAGGATATTCACCAAATATCATCAAATTATGTGAAAGTTTTGATAAAAGTTTGCACGCTCTACTAGCTGATCTTGAACAATATTTGTATGAGACAGAACGTGTGATGTCTCTTAAGGATAATCTACTATCTACAAATATATCTTTAATTTCTGATACGTTTTCCGACCGTGCAGAAATCCAAGAACATTTACAAACCGTTAGCACTAGCATGATCGAAGATTTCATTAATTTTGTGAATACTACATGCGTGAACGATGAACCTGAGCATGGTAAACGTGACATAAACGCTGTCGTGATGGCTAGATTTCTTTTAGCGTTGACAACGCTCAGTTTAAATTTGAATAAGTGTTTCACACTTTCAAAGGTGTCTGGTTTGACCATTACAAACACTAAATGGCAATCAGTTTGTGATAAGTTAAAAGAAAAGAGTACCTCTGTGTGGTCAGTTTGGGCGAAGACGTACAGAACTAAAATAGGCGAGCATAAAGATAAGTTTATATCAAAAGAAGCACTGGATGGTTACCCAATACATCTGGTTATCTCAGAATGGGAGAAAGTAACAATCGAGGAGGATTCCGGAGAGGGCAAGAGGATAAATTCCAAAATTCTAGTACCATATCAGCCGTCCATACAATTACAAAAGTTTTTAACCGCTGTTAATAGGGACTTGAATAAAGTAATACCACACACACTTCCAAAGTAAGTTATGAATTATTCAAGTTTAGATGAACTGAATTCTATTAATATTTTAATTCAAAATTTTTGATTATTAGGAAGGTACTGCATGAAATTATAGAAGATACTGTCACGGAATTATTAAATCACTACATAACAGCGTCCAACAATGCAAATCTGTCACAGAAACAAGCCTTCCAAGTATTATTCGATATAAAATATTCCTCTCTGCTTATGATACCGCGCGAGAGTAAAACTCTATCTGACTTATCGACTAGAGCTTGCGACATTGTATTATCAAAAATCGATCCATTCGATTACGACGTTTTTAATCCTTTCATCCACAGCAACGTAAAGAAAAGCATTCAGAGATCTCTGGTGAGCGTTTATATGATTCTAAGTTATTTCATTAATCAACCGCGATTATTTAATTATCTTTTTTTTGCTTCAGTTGATACTAGGAAACCTAGTACCCCATTTAGAACAATTACATTCAATTTTGGGCGCGCGAAGTGAACACAGCAACACTGAAGGCGTGAAGTCAGATCCGCCTTCAGTGTTGGCTCTATGCACAACGGCACCCTGGTTCCCACCTTTGACCGTAACAGCCCCAGCAAGAAATTTACCTCTCGTAAGCGTAACTCTACAAGAAAAAACACAGGTATATATCGTATTCTTAAATTTCATAATTTTAATATACAGCCCTTCGAACTTTATTTAAATATCACACTATAAAATTATTCCCGTGTAGCCTGTTTATAGATATTTGTTTCATTTAAATGCGTATGTACCCTTAGATTGCCAGATCATTCAAATAAAGATAGTGCGTGCATTTGGTGGCGGTAAGAAAACGGTGTTGCATGCTACGTTTTCCGCTTCGTTTCACTGATTTTTCATTAATAAATATAATTCTAGCACATGTTTGAGGTGTGTCAATAATGTACAATAATTTTTAATTAATTATTGGTGATTTTAGGTGTATTCTAAGTAGCATCAGGTGTTAATAGAATTGTTTGTGTGTCGGCATAGCGCAAGAAAGTTACCACCAAGGAAACTACGAAAAGCGATTCCGCTGGGGCCACGATCAAATCTGGAGCAGCAGCATTTTTTGGGGCAATGGGCTCTGATTGGTTTAGTAGTAGCTAATTTATTTATTTCACACGTCAATATGAGAATTGTAAATATTTCACTGAATGTATATATACGCTAGGTATATTCATGTAAATATCGTATTATCAAAAATTGCCTTTTTGACAGCACTGTCAGTATTGAATAAAATATTTTATACAGCCTTTAAATTCTCGTTGCGATCCCTCCGTATAGAATTGTGCCACTTTTTACTACTTCTTTAGATAATTTTGTGAATGTTAATAAACAATCTAATAGTAATTCTACTTACAAACAATTCGTTGCAGTTTCAAACCAATAATCCCGCCTCGTTAATTTTCACGATTCTCCTCAGATGAAATTAAGTTATTCCGTATGCTAGTGCCACGCGCGGAGGGTTCTTGTACTAATTTTCGAATGTCACTGACCGACACGCGAGATCGTTCCGCAACTTTCACCCGACAAAACAGTGCAGAAAACCACAAACAGGCGTTTAACCAATCTCTCGGGTAATTAGCGCACACGAAACACCGGTTCACACCTAATAAACATGAACAAACACAAGCTAGACACGTTGCACGAACTTCCGAGTGATTTCACACTTGACAATGCACGAGAACGACGTATCAAAGTCGTCCGATGCAACGAAGGTAAAAATGAGCCAAAACGCTTCGAGTTTTCCGAAGGTACACGAACTCAGGTGGCCGATTATACTTCGTGCGACACATGGGCTCAGTTTCATTTTGACCGTCGACCGCGACGCGTCGTTTAAAATTTCCCAAACGTTTGTGGCGCCGCCGGTGACAGAGACAAAGGAAGAGGGCGCGCCGGTAGTTAGACGAGGACGGAACGACCGAAAGTGTCGCGGACAGTTACGCAATTACCATCGACGAGGGGTGAGAGAGGGGAGTCGGTGGCAAAATACGCCAGCGCAGTGTAGTACACGTTTTGGTATACGGCAAGATGACCGGATGGGCCCAGCTGTGGTGATATCAGTCGTGAGACGTTCCCATACCCCCTTGAAGAAAAAGCAACGATACGAGTCCCTCCAACTTCAGGAATACCGCTGGGATACGCAGAAACCTTATAAGCATCAAATGGTGAGTGAAAACATTTTTTTAATTGCGCGTTGTCGACTGCTGGGAGAGCACGCGACCCGGTGTGTGAGACGTTTCGCGCGCCGTTTTTGAAATTCTAGCAGACTACCCGGGCATTTGCGGTGTCACGAGGATCGTCTGCTTTGGTGGTGTCGCAAAATACTGAAAACTTTTCGAGTATCAAAGTCCGTGTTTTATCGTCGATTTTGTATCATGTAAACCACGCTGAGAATGTTCGAAAGCTTCGTTCTTTGTCTTAAAACATGGGAATATTTGGTGCATTTTAAAACGGAATTTCTTATGGTGACGCTGTATAACCTTAAATATAGGTGAGGTTTCTATGAGTGTTGATAACTCGATATTCTCGATGCGCATAATTTTTAATCTTGAGGAGCAACGTGTTAAGATTAAGACCCGTTTAAATGCCTCTCAAGTTATGATAAGTTACGATTGTAATGTTTTGACTAGCATATTTTATCGTTCGTTTTCTTCGTTCATTTGTATCGGCTTATAGAAGCAGTTTCGTAGCGGGGGTATATTTTTACGCCGACTACGAGTGTCGCGAGAATTTTTCATCCGATTATGATTCACGTAAATGGTAACATACCTTCTGTAGGATGTAACACCGTGAACGAGATGCAGGAGATTAATTTGTATGCGTTAATGACAAGCACGTCATTCGGAAGACGAATATAGAAATAATTCGAACGATATTCGGATTACCGTCGCGCATGCGCAGTACGTAAACAAGAAGTACGAAATTGCGTGTCTCTTCTTGAAAAAGTAATCAACAACTTGTGAATAATATTCTTAAAGAAGAGACATTGATAAAATATCAAAATTAATTGCTCTACGATGTGAAGTGAACTTGTAAATGTCTGCGTTGATTAATTTACGAGGGGTGAAAAAGACCGGATCGATGGAAAACGTTTAACCTGACGGACAATTTTTCTTACCGCTTCACGGTAAAAATCACCATCAAAACAAACGACAGCAGATTGGACAAAGGCCAACTGCACGGTGGGCTGCATCCCACGAGAACAAAAAACTCTTTGCACTTGTGATATTGAGCGGAAACAGCCGCGATGCGGCAACGCACGGTCATTTCCCCAGTGAAACGTTACATTTCACCTTCGCTGCCTGAGAAAGAGGAAGTGCGTCAATTGAATCGTGCGGTGGCTGGATCTTAATCACAGGTGTCGATCAACCATTTTTTTTTTTCATTGTATCAAAAAGATCACCTCATTTTTGTTTACATCTTAATCAAAAAAATTCTACTTTTTACCGAAAAAGAACTGTAATATTTCAATAATTATGGAGAAGGTAAGATTTTTTATGTAAAATATAACTTTAAAACTATAGGAAACTCGTTTCTTTCTTATTGTTTTATAGGTTATGGAAAATTGATAAAAGAAGAATAAAAAATTTTTAGGTTATTTAATTTTTATTTCGTCTTATCCTGCACAATTCCCGAATTAATTTTGCTAAAACGTCACTTTATCACTCTTCACTGTAACTGTTACCTTTTATCATCATTATTACCGGCCACGTTCCTCGTTTCTTCTCAGGTTCTTTAATTGCTCGCAGAAAAATAGACCATGAAGAACGACTCGGGACAGAACATTTTTCTTTCCACTTGGCAACGTTCACCAGAAACAAGCACTGCATTAATCTCCCTTTCTACTGTGTAACGTACGAGAGGGTTGAAAAAAAATTCGAAAGAATAATGATATTCGTCGTCTGGCAGTCTCAGTCTGACAAGAATCACTTGGAAAGATTAACCATAAACAACAGAAACGAAAAAACAAAGAAAAATAAAAAAAAAATAAAAATTGTCTTAAAAAATCTTGTAATAAACATTTTTTAACAATTCTTTAAACATTAAATTTTATACACGATACATTTCTTTAAGATGATTTTTCTTTTCCCAACTGTTTTTCGATAAAATTATTTCACGAATGTTACCTGTTGCGTCGACCAGTTCTATATCGGTTTATAAAAGAAAAGCTGAGTCAAGCGGGTTAGATTTCGAATTTCCGTTTCGTCTAGAGTTAAAATGAAACAAATTCTACTTTTTATCTTTCTATTTAAATGATAAAAAAATAGTAATCTATTTAAAAATGATAAAGAAAATAGTGATTCATAGGAAACACATTGTTTTTTTTACTTAGTAATAATTTTTGCACGCCTCTTTGTGTACTATAAGTATACATTTACTTCTTTTAATTTTACTGTGCAAAGTACAAGCATGCACGTGTAATTTCATGGTGTATTATTATAGGAAATGATCGGCTGTGAACGCCGGTTAGAGTGAAATTTTATTAAATGGAACCCTTCCCTTTGATTATAGCTAAGTTTACAGCTTATTTGTTTATCGTTTGAGACGTTAACAGATTACACTGTTACCTAACAGCTTATTTTTATGTTATCATTAGCAAATTTGTGTTGTAAATTTGGAGAGTAATTTGTTTTACTTTTTTTACATTAGATAAAATTACTTTGTGTTGGGTATTTTTAATCAACTACTGTTTTGGCTCTAATTGGCTCTGTAATTGTATTGTTATCTAACATCGGAATAGATATGACGTTGAACGATATTAGAAAGATTCAAGTAATCTGAAAGAAATCATCATTTTTGAAAAGAAATAGTCACCTTATATTAATTACTCAGATTTGTATGTCAGGTTTATTTTAAATGCAACAACCTTCATTTACCCTTTTGGCTGGATTCACTTGAGAATAATTCTAATATTCTAAGCTGATTTTCATTCCAGTCCCTAGATAAATGTAGGAATCGACGGAAAAATTTTGATGGACCCAACCGGGAATCGAACCAGGGACACCTTCGGCTTAGCAAAGCCGAGGCTTTGCGTACTACGCCAACTGCTCCCTCTGTATTTTCCCTTGTCGGTTTCGTATTTGGGTATGGAGGCCCGTACTACAAATGTCTCCTTTTTATCAATTTCAATTTTCATCATTAATCCTGGCTTCCACACTGCTGCTACAGTTATTAGAAAATCAGCATAATATCTTTTGAAATTGGATCTAAAATGATAATAAAATGATAACATCAACTGATACCATCAAATGATAACGTCTACATGTAACAACCTAAATATAAAAAGAGAAAACTCAATAATAATTCTGAGTTCACATTATAATCAATAAAAAACTGACAAATTAATTCTCAAAATCAGTTTTGAAAAAGCAATCTATTTTTAACTAACTGAATATTACAAAAGAAAACTCATCTCAATATTAATTTTTTTGTTCACATTGCTACAACTAATACAAATCAACCCTAAAAAACTAAATACAGCAAGAAGAATGTCCAATATTAATTTTCAGCTCGTTATACCAGTTACTTAACAAAAAAAAAGTCAACAACTTAACCTTCAAAAACTAACCTCATAATAACCATTAACATTGTAAAACATCTGCGTAATGTAAAAACGAATCCAATCCAATATCAATTAAAGATTCACTGCAAAACCAACAAACCAAGCCTAAAGGACGATTCATCTTTAATCATTCAATGCAATAAAGAACCTAACCCAGTCGTACGACCAGGTTGTCAGCAGCGTAGTAAATTTGCCATGCCCTTCTCTTTGATTACATCTCCGATCAGCCAGTTTATTCACAAATCTACCGTTTCTTATCGAACAGGATTGAAACAACAGAACCATCCCACTTGTTTCGTGATCAAGGAAATTCACTGCTTTCACCTGTGAAAACGAAGCTACGCATATAGTATATATATATATATATATGCAGGAAAGTTTTATCTGAACGTTGCGTCGCCACGATAATCCACGAGGCAGCTTTGTTTTATCTAATCGATCGAAAGATTGTCGCCGTAACAGTCTCGCGAAACGTAACAGGATAAATGGAGAAGTCTTGAAGGAAAGAGAACTCGAATCAATGAGTAATCTCGTATCCACGTTATCGAACAACACGATCGACTTACGACCAAACGAATTCGACGAATCGACTTTTACTCGTTTTATAGAGGCCAATGGATGACGTTTTCTCTTGTTTGTTTTTTCAAATCATTTTTTGAGGAAATTCACGGATTCTTTTTGTCTTTGATCTTGTACGAAGTGAACTGAGGTCTGAGTGAACTTTGTCTCGTGGGAATTTCACAGTATTAATTCTTTTTTCGTCTTTTTCTGTTTTATTAGCGTTGATTTTGCGTCATTTTTGGTTTTTTAATATTCTAGGTTAGGTTAGCTAACTTCGAACGATTCTTTTATAGCTTCATTCGGTGGTATTTATATCTGAGAATGTTTTTTAATTTGTTATGACTGGATTATGGCTTGTTTTTTAAAGCTATCGCGACTTGTTTTCGAGCATTGTCTCTCATTGTTTACGACGCAATTGTCGTTTTTCTTCGTTTTTTAGTTAAAACATCTCTTTTGGAAATTTTATAGCTTATGTTTTCTAGGTTTCTTAAGGGGGATCGGTGAAGGTGTATTCTACCAATGTTAAAATTCCTTACTTTGTGTACCTTTTTCTCAGGAACCATTGTAGATACTTCCTACAAACTTTTTTCACATGTTTGTCGGTCCTTTTTACACACATTTACATGTTATATTGAAAAATATCGGTCGGAACTGAAAATATAATTTTTCAAAACCTTTCGTATAATTTCTGATCATACAGTCACGTGTCACATAACCTCCAATTAACCTCACTTTCTTAATAATCCTCTCGCACGTTCACTTCGATTATAATTTGCGGCGAATCTAAGAACAGAATAAAAAGAAGGTATTCCTGTTTAACCACGCTACCCGGACACCTTCTTTTTCTTTTTTCCTTTCCTCTGTTTTCTATTCCAGCCGGTTGGATTAAAGTCGGCCGGATCGAACGCGACGCGAGAATACGAAACGCGATCAAGTTTCGTTGTGGCGCGTGACCCAGATCGGATCGGATTTGTGGTTATTCCGACACATAGAAGAAGCAAAACCGCCCCCTAAAAATACCAGCCAAGAGAATACTCGTCTTTTCTTTTTTTTTTTTGTTTCGAATGAAACTTTACATCGTAATTAACCGTGTTCGTCTTTAGATCGTGGGAATTATGTTCACACGACAACCACTTTTAAGCACGTGAAAGCTTTATAAACAAGAAATGTTTCTTTGTCTTTTTTTTTTGTTTTTTGAAGACTACTTTTTGTGAAAATAATTTTATTTAGAATATCCTATATTTTTAGGATTCCGCTTGTTTGAAGTATTTCTGTTCAAAGTACTCTTTAATTTCAGGTTAGGGTAAGTTAGGTTAGGTTTCCTTTTACAATACTTTTAGGATATTCTGAATTTTTTAAAAACGTATTTTTGCACTAGTTTTATTTACGATATTTAGTATTTTATTTTAGGTTAGGTGTGAGTTAGAATATTTTCTACTTTGTTTTTTTATATTTTCGGTGCTTTTCGTTAGCTCGAATTATTGTGAAAGTATCGTACAGGAAAATGTCCGGTTTTATTAATCAACTGCAGTGTATATTTTCGCAAAATTTCAATTCTGATGTGGAATGTTTGATAAGTGTCTGTATTACTATTTCAAGCAAACGTTTTCGAGAAAATCGAACACTGAATTATTCCAACCCTTCTGTTGCCCACGAGCGAGTGCAGAAATATCGACGTTTCGAGATCTCGCATTTGCGTCCATTTACGTGCAGTCGATTCTTCGTCATTGCACCACTGGGATTAATATTTCGAAACTATATTTAATAGCACGAATGATAAAAGTGGTCGCGGTGCCTCGTAAAGTAAAAGTATATATGTATAAATCGAATCGAGAAATTTTTCGCTAATTTATTTCTTCGCTATTCCGGTCACCTTTTTGAAAAAACAATTCAGTTGAATAATTCGAGAACGTTGCGAGAAATATTTATTTTAGGAATGATTTTTAAACGAACGAAAATTCGTTCGTGAAATTTGTACAGCTAATGTGGGATATTTAATTAAATTAAAATTAAATTAATTAAATATCGACTTAGATATTTAATTCGATTAAATGAACACTTTTAATTATCTCCAATAAATCAATTGCAAGATTTCACTTTGCGAATTAATTTCAGAACTGAATTCTGAATTCTAATCAGCAAATTCTGAATTTTATTTAGAAAAATAAATGACCAATTGCAAGATTTTATTTTGCCAATTATTTCAACTCGTTTCTGAAAATGTTAACGTCGAATCGTTTCTGTGAATAATTTTTCCATTCATTAATTGAAAGGGAATTGAAAAGGAAAAAACAGATAAGAAAACGAAAAATAAGGATCGAGTGATTCACACATGTTGATTCAAACAACTTTTCGACGGTTGTTTATCGTTATCACTCGGTCGGACTCGCTACCGTGTATTCTTCGAGTATTTGTTATCGTGTCGATGCCTCTGATTCATTCTCCACGGTGATTTTTATTTGGTCACTTTGTTTTCAATGTTTGCAAAGTCTTTGATCTCTTTGTTCTCGTTTCCTGTTGTGCTCTTTCGATCTCTTAGGCAACTTGATTCGGACAAAAAAACAAAAGAACGACGAGATGCGCACTGCACCGCGTGGCAAAATAAAAATTATTGGAACAAATAATAGTAGAACTATCTTAAAAAATAAAAACGTAAAAAAGGTAAAATTTAGAAAACTTCTTGTTTAAAGACGATTAAATTTGGTCATTTTTGTTTGGTACGTAATAAAGGCGACAAATGTTCAGTTGAAAAATTACAAATATTGTAAAAAACCATGCATTTTATTGTAAAAATGTCGTATAATATATCGATTGGACTAATAATTATTCGAATTAAAGAAATGCAGTCGTAACGTCCAGAGTTGAGAAGCGCTTATTCGAGTCTGTCTGATCACATACGCGGGTAATACTACTGAAAAGTTTGTCGAAATTGAATTAAAAGAGCCAGACCGCGAACCGTGGGAAATTTTCATTTACAAATGAAATTTCACGGTTCAAACTGACGTTTTCTTAATTTTATTAACGTTTAATTGTATTAAAATTCTATAACTGTTAATGAAAACTGTATATTTTCCTGATTGTATTATCATTCGTTCCTCTCCGAGATACTTTTAATTTTATATCAACGAAATTTTTTCAAATTTTCATAATGTTGATTATTGGAACATTTTTTTGGAACAAGAACACAATTAACTATTCTTCGACTGAATTATTGTGGAAAATATATGGGAAATAAGATTAGAGTGCCATATGGATATTTTTCTATAATTAAATATTTTAATGCGACTTTTTAATTTTTTTTTTAGTGCTTTGGTAATGATTATTAACTTTTTATTGTGTATTTATTGTTTTATATATTAAAAGTGGTTCGTGCCGTATGTCGAAATTATTAGGACAACAGACAGATGTGCCAATAATAAAATACTTGGGACATACTCGCGACATACAATACTCGTGATTAATTGGGACATGCCTGTCTGAGTCAGTTCAGATTCTAGATAAAACTAGTACAGATTTAACTAAATACTACATATAAAAAATTATATGAAATTAGTAGAGAAAGTTCGACGAAAGCTCCGGAATAAAAATTCTCTAAATTTCCTCTTTGGAAAATTTATTTGCGGAAAAATTCAAAGAAAATTTAGAAATTAATAATTTTCCAAATTTCCTCTGTAGGAAATGCAGAGATTCCCCAGATTTCGAAACTCTCAATGATAGAAATTAGTAGAGAAAGTTCGACGAAAGCTCCGGAATAAAAATTCTCTAAATTTCCTCTTTGGAAAATTTATTTGCGGAAAAATTCAAAGAAAATTTAGAAATTAATAATTTTCCAAATTTCCTCTGTAGGAAATGCAGAGATTCCCCAGATTTCGAAACTCTCAATGATAGAAATTTGTGGGAAAAAATCCAACGAAAGTTCCGCAATCAAAGATTTTCAAAATTTCCTCTTTGGAAAACGCGAAGATTCTCCAGGCACCGAAACTTTCAATGATAGAAATTTACGGAACAAATTGAACCGAAAGTTCCGGAAAGAAAATTTTTCTTCACTTTACTAAAAGTCAATGGTCACGTGTTAATCGTCGATATATAATTTTCATTTAAATAATCAACGAATTAGCACGTATCGATCGTCACCTTGAACCGTAACTATGTATTCACGAGGAAAAATCGCGGATCGTTGTCGGTATCGAGACGTTGCGCCGGTTAGATAAGCTCGACGATAGTGAATGGCGTGCAAACATGCGTTTTCCTCTTGCAAACGCAATGGAGAAATATTCCGCAGATAGGATGCAATTGCGTGACTCTCTGTTACGCGGGAAACTCGTGTGTATACGATTGATTGTTCGAGTCCCATCGACGGCGGGAATTGGAACGGAAGGTGGAGTTGTTCGTTGCGAGACGGAGATGCGTTGTGTTGAAGAAAATTCCAGTTGGGAGTAGCAATTGAGAATGGAAATTTTCGTTGTCGATTGTCACCTTTCAATTATCCATTTTTCATTTCTAACTAGCAGCTACTTGTTGTCGATCGTCAATTGTGAATTGCCAATTGTGAATTTTCATTTTCCAATTTACAGTTGATTCTTAGTGACCAATTTTTAGTTGGCAACGTGTCCAGTTATTAAGTGCAAACTGTTAGTTTCCAATTTTCAGTTATAAAGTTCCAGTTGCCAACTACCAACTGACCAGTTGCCAACTACCAACTGACCAGTTGCCAACTCTAAACTATCAATTCTCAATTGCCAATTATCAATTACTATCAGTTGTAAATGTTCGACTGTATAATTTCAATTTCCAACTACCAATTGCCAACTTCGAACTGCCAATTATCAATTACTATCAGTTGTAAATGTTCGACTGTATAATTTCAATTTCCAACTACCAATTGCCAACTTCGAACTGCCAATTATCAATTACTATCAGTTGTAAATGTTCGACTGTATAATTTCAATTTCCAACTACCAATTGCCAACTTCGAACTGCCAATTATCAATTACTATCAGTTGTAAATGTTCGACTGTATAATTTCAATTTCCAACTACCAATTGCCAACTTCGAACTGCCAATTATCAATTACTATCAGTTGTAAATGTTCGACTGTATAATTTCAATTTCCAACTACCAATTGCCAACTTCGAACTGTCAATTTTCAATTACCAAATTACCACTCGATCGTTACCAACTGTCAAACGCAAATTATTTTTCAATTACCAATTGGCAACTGCCAGTTCTCAAATATACATTTTCCATCGTTAATTACCAATTTGTACTTTCCAATTTCTGCAATTGAACAGCGAACGTCTGCAATTATACTGTATGGCACTTTGATCTCGTGAAAAGTTACGAAAAGAAAACAGCTATTGTCGAACTTCCAAATGATGAGAAAAAAGAGAAAAAGGGAGACAAAAGAGAGAAATGAAAAATTTTTCGAATATGATTAAAATTATTCGTGTATCAGATTTTCACGTTTCTTACAGCTTGAGAATATCTCGACTGGTCGAGAAGAGACGATTTATACACTCGGAAGCCAATGAATCAAAACTTTCGAACGACATGAATCTTTCCGTTTTATTTCTTCAGTTTCTCGAAGATTATCGACGTCGTCTTTATCGCTCGCTATCAAGCTTGACCCCGACTAATATGGTGTAATCACGAATCCGCTTCTTAGCCATGATTATCAGTCGGACACCATCGATTTCTCTAGCTTTCAACGATTTAAATTCTTCATCAGACAAAATAGAGGAAGCATTGACGTAAATACACCATCGAGATAAAGCAATCTTGAAATTCCTCGAATCTGTTCGAATTCGTTCGTGATACAGTTACATCATCGGCGAGATACTGCGAAATAAAAGAAAAAAAAGCACGTTTGTTGTTAGACTAGGAAACGTATCTTTAATGTTTTATTTGTAATTTTAATACGAATTTAATTTGTGCAACAAGCGATTGGCTTTTCGATAGAGATGTATCAGCGTGAAGTTTAATCTTGACAAACAATTTTTTAAGCTGCTGAACGATATGTTCTTATAATTTGTCGAAATTATCAGAATGTTGTGAATAATGTAACGTAATAACAACGTGTATTGTAGAACTAGATAAACTGAATAAAGTGTAATTTATACGGTAATTTTGAAATTATTTATTACCTCCATTTTTTGGGTGATTTTAATCGAAGTGTTTTGTAAATTTTCAATGTCCATTGAAATAAATTAGAATTTGATTTGAAACAGAATAATATCAATTTTAAATGAAATAAATTTGACCTTAATTTCGAGTGAAATAAATTTTAATTTAATCCACTTTTAAACTCAATTTTAATTTTTTATCTAGCCAAAATTTCACTTACGGATCAGATAATGTCAATTTAATCATCGAAATGATCACTGAAAAGTAATTATCAAAGGTACAAAGTTTGCTAAGTAACGGGAAATTTGTTCAGAACTTTATGGCGGGAATCTAGAAGCAACGAATAAAATTTTTCATTATATATGCAATTAAATTATTCAAAAATCACAATTTAAATTGGTTTCGTTTCTTTTCCCTCCATTTTCTTTCGCAATACCGGTTATTTTCGAGGCGACCGAGCGTCGAACGATTACGTGCGATTAACACGATGTTAACGTCCATCTTTGTTATTTACAACAGAAATTAACGTCTAAAAGTGGTAATTACCCCCTTTCGTCCCTCTTTTCCTTCGCTCTCGTTATTATTCCGGGCGTATTTTTGCGCCGAAAACGTCTTTTTATCGAGCAATTAGCGTGTCACTTATCGATCGAGCGTTGCGAAAGGTCGCGTGCGTGCATTTCATGAGAACCGGATCATTCACATTTGCAAGCGAAACACACCGTTTTATCGATCGTTTAAATTACGAACGTCGAAAATTTCGTTAATAAGACAGATTACGTAGGTCGATTTTGTTAAATTGTCGAAAATATAACGATACTTAATCTGTTCCGCTGCCAGTTTCTTTTCTTCGATTTTTCCGCGTGGTACGTTGTGAAACAGGCTTGTTAACAAATATTCTTCAGATTAAATGTGGCGCCTTCGTTGTTATTTCAGTTGAGAATTTCGTGGTTATTAATAGAATCGATAAGAATATCGATTGATATCAGGTGATATTAATAATTTTTTCTGGATATTTTTAGGTATTTTTATTTCAAACGTTATATAGGGAATTCTCGATGGCACTGTCGGGTAATAGTTGTCTCGTTCACGTTCCAAGGATTTAACGAACTTTGTGTAATTATTTTCTATTAAAAAACGATAAAAATTCCGTTTTAAATTCTCATGGGAAGTTATCAGATTTAATATTCACTATGCTCGTAAATAATTTTAACAAAAACACTTATTTTTTTCAAAATTTCTATCTTACCTACTGTGCATAATAAAGGATAAAAATTCTTTTTCAAATTCTCATGGAAAATTATTAAATTCACTATTCACTCTGCTCGAAAATATCTTTAACAGGAATATCGATTGTTTTCCAGGAATTTTGCCTTCTTCACAATTTCTATTCCAGCTACTTTGCATAATAACTCTCTCATCGATTACACAACAAGAATACCCCATTTTCGAGTCTCCAACTGTACACAATTACTCTCAAATATACCTACAATAATTGCACAATTTCGTGTTTCCTACCCGCACGAACTTTATCCAACGATCCAGTGATACGATCTTCACGAAGAAAAATCATTTCTCAAGCTGCAGCATAATGTCGCAGTAAAACGTATTTCCCCCAAGGCTTCTTCCATTCCACAGCCGAATCTTTCTCGTCTACATACTTCCGTAGAGATCAGCGTTCTACAAACGGGACGAGAATAACAAGCGTCTAAATCTCGTGCTAATATGAATAATTGAATCGCGGCGTGTTCGATAACGATGCTGGAACAAAAATACTCTTATTTCTATTAACAACGAAATGGGCGTGTTATTATTACACAGAGAATCGACAGGCGACGATTGGTCAGCTATTGGAAGGCGTCTAATTCGAGATTCGTCGCGTGTAACAGTTTATCACTCGGCTCGTTTCTGGGTTAATGGGAATCGCGCGCGATCCACACCAAGTGATCGTCGCGTGCAATGATTTATCGTCGTTTCATTGTAGATCAGAAGAGAACGACGGTTATACACACACACGTTTTATTCCAAATTAACGATCGTTGTTTTCGTGGACCAATGTGCCTCCCCGAGTTCCTCGAGTTGCAGGAGTGAAGAGTGTCGAGGAACAGAATAAGGCCCGATCACGTCCCGGTCTCGTCCCAGAAACTATCTTCGGAAAGAATATTTTTCCACCGGTTGTTCCATTCCATTTCCGATTTCTATGCAAACTGTGATACGTCTATTCTTTTCTTTTTTTTTCATTTTTTCATTCGCATTTTTAGCCAAATGTGTAAACTAATTTGTATTTCTAATGTTTTTCCAATATTTCTAATTTATATTGTAATTTATATTTTATGCGAATGCTGAGAGATTCGACCGGACCGCTAGTGTGTATCGGGCCTAAGAGTTCTCTGATAAGAAGAGAGTGAACGGAACCGTTTATAATTATCGAAATGGTTCCGATACAATTCATTTATCTCCCTTCGCCGTTGTAGTTTTGTCGTTTCAGTATTGTAAATCACGCTTTGTTATTGTATCTACTTGTATTGTTATATTGTGTTCTAGCGTAACGAAAGTTGAAGTATAGTTGCACTTTAATCACAGTGAAATTATCAGTAGGTAGATAGTAGATAGTACGGGAAAATACGGCCACAAGTGTTTTCGTAACACGTTACTATACTGGTGATAGTTAGATAGTACTGTACTGGTGACAATTTTATTCCTGTATCTACGTGTATCGCTCTATATTACTATGGTGTAATTATTATAGTAGAAGCTATACTACGAAGCTACTAAACTGTGAAATTGTCAGCTATTGTACTAACAACTATTCTGCTATGCCACGTGATACCACGAAGCTACTATACGGTTAAATTGTGAACTATTGTATTAACAATTATACTACTATACAACGTGATTGTGGTCAAAGGGATTCGATTTTGTGCTGTGCAATTTTTCACAGGAAGTATAGTTGGCACTATACCACCATACAACATTGTACGAAACGACGGAAAAATTTCGAGGGACCCAACGGGAATCGAACCCGGGACCGTCGGCTTAGCAAGCCGAGGCTTTACGCACTACGCCAACTACTCCCCCTCTATTCTTTCTTGTCGGTTTCCTATTTGGGTATGGAGGCCCCGATACTACAACATGCTACAAGTAATGTTCTACTATACAACTAACAACAGTATACTACTATACAATTTACTACAAGTAATATTCTCTTACTATAATATGTACGTAACTATACTCTGATGTTGTGTTGAACGTTGTACTTCTGATTTGCTCTATGGAACACTCTACTGTACCTACTGTATAGTGATGTTGCGACTTGTTTGGTTACTATATCAGCTGCTACACTACTATCTTACCATTGTACTTTCAGGAATTAGTACGAAAAAATGGTATAACACTGAATAGTGTGCAGTATGTAAGGTTACTACTATACAGATGACACAATACCCAATAGTACACGTGTTTATAACCAGTTTCAACAAAAGAAACAAGCAAAGAAAGTATCTTGCAGTAAACAGAATTCCATTCCAATATCCTCACGATTTATCCCGGAAAGGTTCTGCAAACTCATAGAGTATAGTAGCTCGCAAATACGCGTTTCGAAACAAGGAAGAACAACAAGGAGAATTCTTTCCAGCCACTCCGCTGGTAAACACAATCGATCCAGCTCCTTCTGATATCGAGAAGTGTATAGCTAGGCGAAGAAATAATCGCTTATCGACGACGAAGCTGAATAGAGAGATAGAACTTTCGGAATGTCGAGAAGTCTTGTCCAACGGCGATAAGTGAGCGTACGAATCCGGGCACAGCCGCGTGGCACAGGTAACAACGCGGGGGAACACGTAAGGCTTCCGATACACGGCAATCGATACACCCGGTTGCAATGAACCGTCGCACCGTCGTGAACAGCTAACTATTCGAAACTTGGAAACTGGAACGAAAATAGCCGACACCAGACGTGCGATCTGCCAATTAATCAGACTGAAATTCGTCGATTTCGAGAGGAAACGCGTCGAGATACGAAGTCTGAAGAAATGTAAACCTTGGTGACGTTTGGGGTTAATTAGAGAAATTAGGGAAATTCGAGAAAATAAAGAAAAGTTTGGGCCGATTGGAAAATGGAATTTCTCATCTGGAGAAATTGGAAAATTGGAGAAAATTTTGGGTCGATTGGAAAATAGAATTTCTCATCTGGAGAAATTGGAAAATTAGAGAAAATTTGGGTCGATTGGAAAATGGAATTTCTCATCTGGAGAAATTGGAAAATTAGAGAAAATTTGGGTCGATTGGAAGATGGAATTTCTCATCTGGAGAAATTGGAAAATTAGAGAAATATGTGAGTGAATTGGAAAATGGGGGGAATTGAAAAATTTGACAATACAGATTTTCCGAAAATTTCTGAAAATCAAGGAATCTTTGGAATTTAGAAAATTTCTAAAAAATCTATCACGTTTCGAAATCTCGTCCATTTTAAATGTCTGTATCGTGAATAAATTTATTTCTGGAACGTCTGCTACTTTTCGGCTTCGTCGGAAATGATTAATTGGGCAAATTTGTGTATCTGCATCCGTGAAGTCTTTAAATAAGAGCAAAGGGCAAAATCCAAAGATCGAAACTTCGAGAGTGATGTAAGACAGAGGAACACTGTCAAAAATTGACCAGATTGTTCGAACTATTGTAAAACTGTCTGTTCGTATCGATGAGATTGTCTGAAATTTTTCGCGATAGTTGGAAAATAGAGGGAAGAAAAGAGATAAGTGCATTCTTCTACTGCACGTCCCTTGGGCAAAAGAGCTTTTAAATGACAGGGTTTTAAGCGTTCAAAGGTTTGACAGACGCGTCCAGACACTTTCTGGATTATTTCGTGTGTGTGAGTTAGTAGACTTTTTCTCTCTTCTCTGTTGTTGTTTCAGTCATTTTTTTTTAAGTGTCTCTCGTCGAAGACTCGATCAATACTTTTTTAGCGATACTCGTTTTGTAACGAATTGCTTAGAATTATTAGTACAAAGTGCAGGTTTTGACTTAGAAACATTTTTTTATTTTCACTAATTAAATCTTCAAGCATTGGATTCTTAATCATTCGTTCAACTCTTGCTTTGCTTCTTGAAATATTCTACTGTTATCTAATTTATTGTATAATTCAAAAAAGATCCATCAATCATTAGAGAAATCAAACATTTCTTGTCAACATTTTTAATACAGTTTTAAGAGTATTTTCATCAACCAAAGCACTCCAATTGATCTTTTATCAATTTGATTATAGAATTCTGTGTCATTCTTCCTCTCATTGTTATCTTCATTGCAATCACAAAAGTACTTTCATCAACCAAAGCACTTCACCTAATCTTTTATCAACTTAATCATAGAATCCTGTATATTTCTCATCCTCTTCGTCATTTTCAGCTTTACATCTCTCTTCGTCAATTTCACCAGAATCACAAGAGTACTTTCATCAACCAAAGCACTTCAGCTTAATTATAGAATCTTGTATCATTCTCTCTTCCTTCGTCATTTTTATCTCTCCATCATTCTTCGTCAACTTCACCAGAATTACAAGAGTACTTTCATCAACCAAAGCACTCCAGCTTAATTATACAATCTTGTATCATTCTCCCTTTCTTTGTCACCTTCATCTTTCCACTATTCCTTGTCAACTTCACCACAAACACGAAAGTACTTTCATCAACAAAAGCACTCCAACTTAATAATAGAATCCTGTATCACTCTCTCTTTCTTTCTCATCTTTATCTCTTCACTATTCCTTGTCAACTTCACAATCAGAAAAGTACTTTCATCAACGAAACACAGAGAAACGAAGAACCCAGAACTCGTGACTCAGGGCGGCAGGCTCTAATCTTGCCGGTCAGAAAAACAGAACGTTCGTCGGCGATAAAATCGGGAAAGGGGCCACGCGACCGATCTCTGCGCGGCGTACTCCGCGCATCGAAAAGTGATCATCGTGTCTGCACGGCGCCTAAGCATCGTTTTTTCCATCGTGGACACCGATAAAGCGACGCGCACGATAACGTCGCCAGGCTTAACCCCGGGCCAATAAATGCTGGGACTTTGCGCTCGTACGGCGCACATTCCACGCGTTCGTTTCACCAATTCACGTTTCTCCCATGCCTAATCCTCTCTCCTCTGTCTCCTCGTTCAAGTGTAAATCAACGATACAACATTTCTCCATCGTGGAATGGATCTCAGGCGTCGCAGAACGATGTTACACGTTGAAATTTCATGGAACGAAACCTCAGGAAAATAGTGAATTTTGACGTAACTATCGATCAAATAGATCATTGACGTGTCCATTGACGTTCACTCTCGTATTATCGAATCATTCAAGATTCCGCGAGTTTCTCTGAGTACCTCGTTCAGTTTCCGTGGCTATTCAGTGTTTCGCGAGAATTTGAACTGACAGAAACAGCGAATCGAAGTCGAATTATTTACGAACAGACTGCGATCGAGATTCTAGCATCATCTTCGAGCAAATCGAACTTACCATTGTGCTCGGGAAACGACACTTTCATTCAAGTTTAACTCGAACAACGACTCACTGTCGCGAATTATCTCCGTTGAACTGTTAACTAGTGATCTGCGAGTGGGGAAAAAAAAAGTCTGAATGAAAATACCGAGGAAACTTTGCTGGTGTCTCGCATCTATCGAATCTTGCCTGTCAGCATCTTGGAAGCTGATTGGAGACATTGAAATTTAAAACTGAAGGTTATCACCGAGACGTTAACCATCGTCTTCCTCGACCGAGAAAGAACACAGAGTAATCTGCTCGCAGAAGTGTATCTGTTGAAATGTTAAGAGCAGATGTTCAAAGTACTTTGGTAGTACTTAGTGCTTGTTGAGTGATTAAAAGTATCCACGTGGGAAAGAAGTATTAGAGCTGTTTCAGTCGTCGGAAACATTTTTCGACGTTGCTGAAAGTGTTAGTATTATTCGAAGCGTAGATACTTCTTTCTTTCATGAAAATGTTGGACCGCAACGTGGTGCTAGTTTTGCGTACGAGGCAAGAAAGGACCGAGAGACGTCTCAGGCATAAAAAGGAGGCGAATCCTCCGCCAATGGAACCACCTCCACAGTTGTTGAACAATAATTCGCTGTACATCGATCTGAACATGAATTTCAGCGATTGTACTAAGCAACAGCCTGTCAAAACGAAAAAGGTAGGCTTTTTTTTTTGCAACGTTAAATTTGGGATTTTGTGTTTTTTTTCCTTTGTTGGTTAAAGGAAAGTGGAGTTCTGTATTTTCTACGGTGAATTTGGTGTATTTTTTATCAGTGGGAAATTGGAGAATTTATTTTGGAATTTTTTGTGTGATTTTTTTTATAGTTGGAAGGTATATAGAAATTTTTTGTCTTTTTTGGCGCAAAGATTGTAATTTATTCTGTTTAATTTTGGAACGGTCGTTGTTTCGGCTATGACATTCTTTTGGAGAGTGTTCGATATTTCCTATGGTGAATTTGGTTTATTTTTTATAAGAGGGAAATTGAAGAACTTATTTTGGAACTTTCTGTGTGATTTTCTTTGTGGCTGGAAAATACAGAGAAATTTTTTTGTATTTTTTCGTGCAAAGATTGTAATTTATTCTGATGTTTAATTTCGGAACGATTATTGTTTTGGCTATGAAATTCTTTGGGAGAGTGTTTACGGAAGAATATGTAAAGTCATTAGCGAACTATAATTATACTAATTAATGGAAGGAGTTTAGGATTCTTTAAAGAAAGCGTATTTCGAGAGGAATATTATCTCATTAGCGAAGCAGAATTCTGTTGTAATCTGAAATATTCAGAAAAGAATATCGTTTCGTTAATGAACTTACGAACGTACTAATTAACCAAAAATGTGTCGAAACAAGTACAAATTGTCCTACTCATTGCAGAGCTTGTGCAATTCCAAAACCACTCTTCCAAAATTTTTTGCAAAAGTATTTTCCTCAAAATACTTGAGAAACAAGTATTTCTTATGAATTTTTGGAAACTACTTTTCCCTAAGCTTTAGGAAACTTAAATTTTTACTAACTTCTCCAAAAAATCTTAATTCCTTTTAACGAACTATTTTCTACTAAATTCTTGCAACATTACACGAATTATTTTTTATTAATTATTTTTGTTGAATTATTTTTACGCGAAAAATATCGAAAGTACTCTAACTCGGAGTAGGGTGGGCGTAAAATTAATTAAACGTGCCTACGTTGTTACAATAGTATATATTATTAAAAGTCTATGTTCGCGTTATCTGGGCGTCGTTCGCAAAAGTATGCTTCGAGGGTCTCGAGGCGTCGTCCTGCCGATCCCTGTCCACCCCTACGCGAACAGGCCCAGGGAAAGGCCCAAAGGGGCGGAGTCACGCCCACCGAGCGCGCTGGGCGTGGCTTCAAGATGCTCCCTTCACCGTCTTCCGGACGGATTTTTTCACACAAATTATTCGTCCTTTCAAACAAAATTCTATTAAACACCTGGAGCAAAAAAATCATCTTCTCGATAATAATTTCAAAGTAACACTGAAAGGATGAATTACATCGGAATCAAGAATGCGTATTACTTTTTCTTACACTTGATAATTCAGTTCGATCATGCATAATATCACTTCACCGTGACCGGTCGTTGTAAATAATCACTCTTACAGAAAATACGAGTGATTTCACGGGTGTCAGCACCGATTAACGTCGAAAGATATTGCATCCAATTAATCAACATGTAAAACGACTGTTAATCATCTGTTACGTATGCACCTGGTTACATGCTTGATCGTAAATAGGTGTTTATATGGTATTTTACGTAAGCTACCCGTTCGAATCATTTATATAAGAACAAATGTAACCTGGTCCATTTTACTTCCGTCCCTATTTCTCATTATTTCGCGTTGAAAGCGGTTTAGGAATAGAGTGGAAATTATCAGAGTATACACGAAGAAATATAATTAATATTTTTGCAATTAATAATAGTTCGATTTGTTTATAATTAAAATATGGCGATAGTATTCTTTACAATTGAAATCTTCTTAAAATAGTACTAATCGTTTAAGAATAATGTGATATTATTTGATATTATCAATGTTTTAGAAATAATCAGCGTTATGTATTCCCAATTAAAATACGACGATAGCACTTTTTATATTAAAATGACATTCGTTATTTAAAAAGTATATTTATCTCTGTATTTTTATTTAGGAAATATTCTTCATGTAATACTAATCATTCAAGACTAATTTGATATTATTTAATACTATATTATCAATATTCTGAAAATAATCACAGCCTTGTTTATTCCTAATTAAATTATGATAATAGCACTTTCTGTAATTGAAATAATATTCAATATTTAAAAAATATTTTTATTTACGAAATATTCTCAATATAATACTAATCGTTCAAGAATAATTTGATATTTGTCAGAAAGTACTTTAACTCGGAGTAGGGTGGGCGTAAAATTATTTAAACGTTTCTAACGTCTCGTAAAGAGTGTGGACGTGTCGTCCTGGCGATCCCTGTCCACCCCTACGCGAACAGGCCCAGGGAAAGACCCAAAGGGGCGGAGTCATCCCCACCGAGCGCGCTGGGCGTGGCTAAAAGATGCTCGCTTCACCGTCTTCGGGACGGATTTTCTCACATATTATTTAATATTATCAATATTCTAAAAATAATCACAGTCTTATTTATTCCTAATTAAATTATGATAAGCTATCATAATCTTCTATTATTATTAGACTGGGGATTTTTATGCATTTATAGGAAATGTAAAGGTGCAATATTGTACAGAATGCACGTAATACGAAAAAATGTACGAAATATCCAAATTGTGGCGCTTTTTATAATACCTGATCGGTGAAATAATTTCCTACCGAAGTTCTACTTTTTTTACTGTATTCTGAAAAATATAAATTTGCATAAAAATCCGCAGTCTAATTACTATTTATTTAAATTATGATAACGGTCTTCTATATTTGTAAAATATATTTATGTATAATATTTCCAATTGTGAAATATCCCCTAAAAAATTATTAACTTAAAACTGATTCACGTACGAATATCGCAGAGTAAGAATCAAAGAATTAGCCGAATTAATTGTGAAGGTGGATCTTTCTGAAAGATTCGAGCAATTTGCCCAGTGAATGTGAAACAGAGTGGTTCCTTCGTCTCTGTTGTACTACCTGTGACGAAGTTAGTTGAAAAGCTTCTGGTATACGGTGAGCACACTGATTTCTCGAAAACTTTTGTTCCGCTCGTTATTCCAGCTGAAACTCCATTCACACCATGCACTGCCCACTCTTAAGAACATTCACCCCCTGCACACGACAAACACACGAGTACAGCAGTCGCTCAACCACTCGATTCGAAACTTTTCAGACCTGACTGTCGCCCCTTAGTCTCTTGCCCAAGCTTTTTCACCTTTCGAACGACCGCTACTGAATGAAAAGCTGTTGAATTTTCTTCGAGCTTTAACTTGGTTACGTGAGAACGCATATTCTGCGATGTTCTTCGGCTATTGCACTTTTTGGGGCCTTTAATAAAATGTGGAATAATATGTTCTATTTTAAATTCTATTCTAAATTCTATTTTAAATTTT
>NW_017100399.1:1307041-1312532 GCF_001263275.1 Habropoda laboriosa | reverse complement strand
ATTTAAAAAATTTCGACAAGAATAATGTTACCTTTTGTTTTCAAGTGTGTAATTGAATATATTTACTTCGCTATAAAATAATTTTTGAAAAAATTTATAACAAATGTGATATAATATAACAATTCTTTGAAATTCCGCTACAGTCCATTGTCGCTACAGCTGCTCTGTAGTCTGCAGAATGAAAATTTCAACGTTGTATACTGTGAAATTAACGAGTGCAACGATCTAAGAAAATAGTGCTATAAATTTGATCCGATCGGTAAACGCGAGACGACTTTACCGCGACGTGAGAAGAAAAGAATGGTAGACTGGAAGAGACTGGGTTATTGCACTTTCTCCGACTCGGTATCGCCGTGAGAGAATCTGCTTTGACGGAACCGAGTGAAAATAATTAGATTTAGAGTAACAGCCGGAGGATACAGGAAACGGTGCAACCAGTTTCGTAACCAGTGACAATTTCACGTGTCAATTTGATACGTTTCCGGTAGAATTCTTCCCTTCCTTGTGTACACGTCAATCTTCTCCGCCATTTTCTCTTAAATCTGTTAATTAAAGGAAGTTCTGGCCAAACCATTCGCGTCGTTTCTTTAATAAATTCTGATTTCTACGTATTCGAATGGATACCAATATTTGAACCGTTTATTGATAAATTTCATTTTTTAATTAATCTATAGAAATTGCGAAATATATTTTTAGTCAGGAAATTAAATTTTCATTTTTAATTCTGATCTGGCGTTTTCTGATGGCTACTGAGAAAGAAATTTTCTATTTTTGTATTTTGATTTTAAATTTAATTTTGGATTTTAATTATATCGATATCAGTTTAATATTGATTTCAATATTATTGATGTCAATATTCGATCTATTGGCGTACCTTCGCCAAAAAATTTCATTCCTCAACAACTTATTTTTGGATTTGAATTTTATTGATATCAGTACCATTGATACCAGTTTAATTTTAGATCTGAATGGTATTGGTATCAATATTCGATCCATTGGCGTAGCTTATAAATAATCAAAATTTTTATTTCTCAACAACTTATTTTTGGATTTGAATTTCATTGATATCAATTTTATTTTCAATATTGTTCAAACCATTGGCGTACCTTCGTCAAAAAATTTCATTTCTCAGCAGTTTACTTTCGGTTTCGATTTTTATCGATACCAATTTACCTTTAGATTTGAATATTATCGATATCAATATTATTCAAACCATTGGCGTACTTTCGTCAAAAAATTTCATTTCTCAACAGTTTACTTTTGGATTCGATTTTTATCCATATCAATATCATCGATACCAATTTATCTTTAGATTTGAATATTATCGATACCAATATTATTCAAACCATTGGCGTACCTTCGTCAAAAAATTTCATTTCTCAACAGTTTACTTTTGGATTCGATTTTTATCCATATCAATATCATCGATACCAATTTATCTTTAGATTTGAATATTATCGATACCAATATTATTCAAACCATTGGCGTACCTTCGTCAAAAAATTTCATTTCTCAACAGTTTACTTTTGGATTCGATTTTTATCCATATCAATATCATCGATACCAATTTATCTTTAGATTTGAATATTATCGATACCAATATTATTCAAACCATTGGCGTACCTTCGCCAAAAAGTTTCATTTCTCTATATAATCATAAAAATGACACAATTCCCAAACTTTACGTTAGAAAATGATATTTTCTCGCCAAGAAACGAAGATTTTCATAGAAAGAGCGTCCGTACGAGGGCGCGAGCGTCTAGAGAAAAGGGCATTGGCGTAGAATAACAGGACAGGGAGAACTTGTAGGACGTCTTGTCAGTCAACAGCCTTAGATATTCATGGGATTCTCCCCTTCGAAGCGACGAGGCTACACGTCGCTCGTAATTTGGCTTACTGTCGACCTTTTAGCCGAGCTTTCACTGCGAACGATCTCTCTCGAATGTTGTCGAACCGCGAATAGGCGAATCGTGTCCATTGTCATCGGGAGAATATAAGTTTTCACGGTGGATGTATTCATTCCGAGGGAAATTCATTGTACGGTTCATTTAATCATTCATGTGCGACCTATTGTGCGTTAAATTTACCGGTAATTGTGAAGAATTGTGCATTTGTGAAGATCGGTAGATCGAATAGATCCATTATTAACGATGAAATAATTTTAGATCAGATCTGATGTGAAATTTGGAAATTTTCTGGGAAAATTGTCGCGTCGAAGAATAATTCCTGGAAATTTCACTGTGGTTTTCTAATTTCTGTGCTATCACTATAGTTTCTCTATATTTTGAAGTGTGAAAAATTTCAGTTGGAGTAAATATCAGATTTTGTGGGAAATTTTGAAATTTTCTGTGAAAATCATTTCATCGAATAATAATTTCTTGAAAATTTCACTATAGTTTCTAATTTCTGTGCTATCACTATAGGTTCTCTATATTTTAAAGTGTGAAAAATTTTAATTGGAGTAAATATCAGATTTTGTGGGAAATTTTGAAATTTTCTGTGAAAATCATTTCATCGAATAATAATTTCTTGAAAATTTAATTATAGTTTCTAGTTTCTATCCCATCACTGTGGTTTCGCTATAATCTGTCGAGCGAAAAATTTTAGTATTAGGTGAACTCTGATACAGAATCGCGAGATCAACGAAGTGTCATATTTTTCTCTAATCTTACTTACGAAGTTGATTCAATCTCTTCAATAATATTATCTGACTGTTGCGTCAATTTATTTGCCACGATTGGAGACGTATGCAGCTGAATATTAAAATTATACAAACGAGTGCATAAAGAAGCACGTGCATATAGAAGAAATTCGATTTTTCACCGTTTTTCTGTCGTTACATTCTTCAAAATCGTACAATTTTTCAATTCTTTTTATTTTAATAATTATTAATTTTAAACAACGCTACACTATAAAATTACCTAAATCTTTTCCATTTAAAAAAAAAAGGAGAAACCCTTTCCCTTCATTTTTCAATTAAACAATTTTCGTGCTATGAAAAAGAACATGAATTTTGAAAGAATATTAAACAAAGTTCCCAATAAAAATTTTTTTCTAAATCTATCAAAACCACCAAAGAAATTGAACTGCTCTTTTATTATTATTTGTTCTTCTTTTTGAAATGACGAAAGAAAGCAACGAAAAAAGTGACATTTATTATAGTAAAAAAATCCTGAAATATATTTACTTTAAGACTACTTTCACGACAAAAATTGCGCAATAAAATTGCCTCGTCCACGAGCTTCTTCCACGAACAACGTGCCCTTCGTATCTCAACCTGTTTGTCGAGAATCCGCCATGTTTTCGGTCTCCGCTGCGTTACGTATAGCATTCTAATTAATTATGAATTCACAACGCGCACGAGCATTAATCCTCGTTAATTCGTGATTACGCCATTCTTCTATGCCCTCAGGAAAATTTTTCCGACATTTGTGCCGTGGGAAGGGTGCATTCGACGTCCTCTTCACACGATTCCATTCGAAGCTTGCAAATGTAAATAAAGTTAGACGCAAATTGTGGAAAAATATATACGAAATTTTTAGAAAGGAGAAAATAGATTTTGGCGAGGTTCATTTTCTTTGTTATCGAGGTTAGAAGTGTAAGAAGGTATTGCAATGGTGTTCGAAGTTTGGTGAGGCTGAGGAAAGTGGATCAAAGATTTCTTTAGGTCAGGGATTTCAAAGCGAACAACCCTCGAAGCTTGAATCGATAACTTGTAGTCGCGAGAGGTATTCTTCTTTCGTTTCATTTGGTATTCTAGGATGGCTACTTGACAGTGTATTGTAATCAGAGCAGCGGTACAATTAGAGTTCGTTTAGATGGATGTTAACGTGAATCTTGGATTTTTTTCTTTTTTAAATTTCGGTTGGAATTAATTTTTAATTAGAAATTTTTCTTTTTTTTTTTTTAATTTTAGTGGAATTTGGAATTTGTTTTCGTTTAGAATTTATTTCTCTTGGAAAATTTTTGTTTTTTCCAAATTTTCATTTAGAATTTAAATTTATTTTCGCTTAGAATTCATTTTCCTTGGAAAATTTTTGGTTTTTTTCAAATTTTCGGTGGAATTTGGAATTTGTTTACGCTTAGAATTTATTTTCCTTGGAAAATTTTCGTTTTTTAAATGTTCACTTAGATTTAAAAATTTATTTTCGCTTAGAATTTATTTTCCTTGGAAAATTTTTGTTTTTTCCAAATTTTCACTTAGATCTTAAATTTATTTTCCCTTCAAATCTATTTTCCTTGGAAAATTTTCGTTTTTCCAAATGTTCACTTAGAATTAAAAATTTATTTTTGTCCAGAATTTAGAATTTACTTTCACTTAGAACTTTTCTTTCTTTCTCAACATTTTCGTTTAGATATTTATACTGTTAATATTTCAGACAATAATGCTACACTTTGTTAGCTTTAAAATTAAAGAATCAAAGATGAACATTTCAAAGGAGAGTAAAAATTCTCCGATAATTATTCTCAAAATAAAAAATGAAAATAAAAATTAAAGAATCACACTTTTCACGTAGCTACTATCCAAACCATTACACTCAACTAAAAGTACCCCAAAAATAAAGAATTAAAATCGAAGAGTAACACGATCACAGTCTTCGATTCAAGATCCTGATGAAAAATTTCCCCCAGAGAAAGAGGAACGAGTGCAAATCCTAAATTATCCTGGCAAGCTGTCCAATTAACATTGTCAAGTACGAAACTCATCTTCTGTTCGCCATAACGTGACGAATTAATAGGGCGTACGATAATCACCGCGATCCATCGATCGTAAGATTCATCCTGGACGATCGACGTTCCGTGAACATTCTTTTCTTCGTTTCACGCACGCTGACTTCGAAACCCTCTTTCACCGCGATAAATCAGCTGTTGAAAATCAACGTTCCAGGTCAATATCTGAACTGTTTATTTCGACTAATCGGAAAGTATTTCATTGAAAAGGGAAAAAAGTTTCATCGATGACTATTGGATATTTTATTCACAATAGGAATAATTTTATTGAGAAATAAAGAATGTGTTTCGTTGGAAAATTTGTTTTATTTTATCGACGAAATAATTTGTTCGTTTTTTTTTTTTTTTTTTTTTTGGTTTGGTTATGGTTTCTGACGAAACGGTATTTATTTTGATTATAAGAATCTGCGTTGGGTGATAAAATAGGGCTTATCTCGAGTGAAAGATTCGTTAGTTTTCTGATGAAACGATTTTCTATTTGAAGAAGATATTTCTGATGAAACAGTATTTATTTTGGTTGGGAGGATTGTAAGTGTGGCGATAAATGTAACGTTTATCTCGAGTGAAAGATTCGGTAGTTTTCTGATGAAGTGACTTTTTAATTGGACAATGCGTGCTGTAATTGCTATGTGATACTGTGTTTCTTTCAGTTCGAGTCGTTTTTAACGCGACGAATCGTGAGTAATTTTGAAATTTTGAAAATTATTTTAATATTTTTATTGTTTCGTATGAAATTTAATTAATTTTTTATTCAATATTT